>NW_018251357.1:61653-67914 GCF_001263595.1 Phalaenopsis equestris | reverse complement strand
GGGCAACAAGTTTTGTTATATAATTCAATGTTAAGGTTATTTTCATGTAAACTTAAGTTCAAGTGGATGGGTCCATTTATGGATGGGCCCATTTAGGATGGGCCCATTTATTGTGAGGAAAGTTTATCCTTATGGAGCTGTGGATATTAAAGATCCTAAGTCTGAGAAAATATTTAAAGTTAATGGACATACGCTGAAACTTTATTTCATAGGGGCTAAACATAAGTTTAATGATGGAATGATGTTGGGTCAACTAAAGTAAGCACTGGTTACGTCGGGCTGACGACGTAAAACCAAGCGCTTTGTGGGAGACAGCCCATAGTTATCAGTGTGTTTTTATTTTTTATTGTTGTTTTATGTGTGATTAAGAAAATTTGGGGTAATATTTTTTAGACTATTATGTGTTACTATTGATTTTAAGACTTTATTTAGTGATCTAGACATGTTAAAATGATAATTTGGATGTTAAGTTGACTAGTGTAAAAATGTGCACTGGCACTTAAGCACCAAATTTGGCGCTTAAGCATGGCAATTTAAAAACATGTGTAAAATTAATATTCTAGAAGGGAAAACCGCCTAGAAGTTTGTAAAAAACGTCCTAAGGCAGTTTCTAAACATTTCTAGGAGTTATTAGAAGGATTTATGCATATAAATAGAAAGGTTTAGTGAAGGAATTTCACCTCAAATCATTTATAGTACTAACGTCTAAGAGAGAGATAGATTTTAAGATGATGTCTTCATGGGAGATGGATTTGAAGAAAAAGGAGGAGACCATAAGGAAGAAATTCATTAGTCAAAGTGTACAAGAGATGTATAATGGTTTCTTAGCCGTTAGTATTCAAGGGATATCAGAGAAGATCAACAAAATTGAAAATACCATGTCTGTACTGGAGACTAAGGTATTAGAGATTCATGCACATCTTGAGCATATTGGATTGCAATTGAAAATGCAATTTAGCCACATTAATTATATAGAGGAAGCGGATAAGGAGATGTTTCTTAAGAAAAAGTTGATTGAAGAAGATTGCATCAGAGCATGTCACCACTGTCTGTTTTATCAACTTTATATTCCAATTAACCCAAAAGAGACTAATGAAAGACCTGAATTTGTTCTTTCTAATGAAGAATAGAATTAAGTTCTATGTTTAAAGTTATGTTTTTGGGTATTTAAATTCGTTATCTTTAAGTGTTTGTGTTTAAGACATGCTTTTAGTGTTTGTGTTACTTAGGTGTTTAATTGTGAAAAATTGTTAAGTGTTTGTATTTATAAAAATTTTCTCAGCCAAGACTATTTGGAATGAGAACTAAGTGTTTAAATGTATTTGTACTTTTTTGTAAATTAATATAAGTTTATTTGTGTAAAATTTTGTATTGTTTTAGCCTCAAATTGAAATAGTTATTAAAGAAAATTTTGAGATAAAGGAGAGTTACAGGATGTTGAAAATAGTCATTTAAGTGCTATGAGACCATTTAGGGGTGGTTTACTTAGGCAAATAGTGCATTTTTCTTTAATTTGAAATTTTTGAAAATCGTGCACTGGCGCCTAAGCACCACATCTCGCACTTAATTGCGAGCAAACCCGAGAGGCAGGCGCCTAAGCACCACTTACCCGCGCTTAAGCGCCGGTTCACAAAAACCGGTTCGCGAACGGTTAAAAGTGAAATTTTGAAGCAAAAATTGCCATTTTTATCCTTCCGTCACCTTCAACCTCTCAAAAATGCAATTTTGGAGAGCTAGGACACACCATTAAGTGGAGATTTCTTGGTGGAATCAAGAAAAATTTGCTAGACTTGGATTTCTTAAGACAAGAGCTTTACTTCTATGCAACAATTTTAGATTTTCACCATGTATTTTGAGTACATTTGGAAGAATTAGAAAATTTACTATTCATGATGAAAAATGACGAAAAATCTATGAAAATTGCATAGGAAGTGTAGTTTAAGCTTTTGGAAGTTTAGTTTAGTGGTTTAAACTTGATTTTTGAAGTTATTGTTATAATTTATCAAATTTGTAGAATGGCACCAAGAATGAAGAGGAGCAAATGCAAAACCCCTTTCGATTTGAGTAAATTTGTTAGTTCAAAAGCTCAAGATCGGTATAGTGATGTGTTGTAATCACACAAATTGATTCAGGGCTTATCCAAGAGAAATGTTTCAAGAATCCAGGTGGATCTATAAAAGATTTAATTGTTCACTGACAATGGGAACAATTCTGTTATTTTTCTACTGTGACAGTTATATTTGTTGTGAGGGAGTTCTATGCAAATCCCCCTGAAGCTGAAGAGAATCGAGTTATGGTTCAAGGAAAGTTGGTACCTTTTTCACCAGAGGTAATCAACTTGTTTTACCATTTAACACCAGACAAATTATGTTTTTATGCAAATTATAGCCCTACTGAAGCGGAGTTAGATGAGATTATCTCTTACTTGACTATTGGGAGAGGACTTTAGAAGATAACTAATGAGAGAAGAGTAAATTTCCCAACTTCAAAGTTATGTGCACCTTCAAAGGCCTGACACTATTTCATTTATGCTCGTCTGCTTCCGACCAATCATCTCAGTGAAGTGACCAGAGAAACAATGATGTTGAACTATTGTATTCAAGAGGGACAACTCATCAAAATTGGAGCTTTGATCTGTCAGACTATCATCAGCTCTGCTACAGCTGTTACAACTGAATGTCTGGGATTTGCTTCCTTGATCTTTTCTTTGTGTGAGCAGGCTGGAGTGAAATATGATAGCTGAGAGGAAGTGTTATTACCTCTAAAGCTCATCACTAAGGTGAATGTGAAGACTTATTCTAAGCATTCAATTTTTGGCTGGAGAGGAGGATTTTCTGGGAGCTATGTAATGGAGAAGTTTGCTACTTCTACCGCTACTTCATCTACATCTAGACCATCTACCTCACATGCTTTTACATCTCGAGGTGAGTTTACTGAGACCCGAGATCAATTATTTCAGAGGGTGATGGATAATATTAATTTTACTGTTGATAGGGTACAAAATTTAGAGCGTTTTGCAGAGCATACTGATAGGTATAATAGGAGAAAAAGTGATTATGAAGAGAAATTTCACTCATCTATGGAGAGCCTCATTAGGGGTATCCAAGGAGTGCAATTTCCTCTATATCCTAGATACCCTAATTATGAGTCTACAATGAGATAGCGATGATTAAGAGGATGAAGAGTAGTGCTGAGAGACTTATTTTATGATAGTAATATGATATGAACTATGTGGTCTGGGCTTGCTACATTTGTGTTTGTGTGTTGGTTTGAACTATGTGATGTGGTTTATACTTTTATGTTTAAGTGAGAATTGTGATGTGATGTGTTTTCATGTTTTGGACATGAGACATGTATGTATCTTTACTTGTTTAGATATTGTGATGTGTGAGACTTTTATTTTTAATTATATTTTAATGTTTGTGTTAGTTAGTAGTTTGTTTTAAAATTCTAGGGTAGTAACTGTTGTGAGTTTTGTGATTTAGTTAGTTTAGAACTTAACTTAATTCTATATCTATTGTAAACTTGAAAATCTAGCTAACTTAATTCTTAAATTTAAATTTTTCGGTCGTATTTATGGCTTATTGAGTAATTTTCTTTTATCATGTTAGTGTATTTGTTTTTATGGTTAGAATGTGAAATCAAGTTAGTCAAGTTAGTGTGTTAGTTTACTTTGATGTTTATACCCACTGCTTAGAAGTCTATTGAATCTCTACGTTTTAAACTGAAATGAAAATATAGAAAATCTGATCAAAAAATTAATTTTACTCCTATTTTTAGTTTTATATTTGTATCATTAGGGTTTAAACATACCTATTATTTTGTTATTTTAAATTCATTCTTGCTTATATATATCTGATGCTAAATTGTTTAATCTGTTAAAAATTTAAGTTTGGGGGGGATGAAAAATATTTTCAAAACTGGAATTTTATTTGTTCTCAAATGTGCTACAAGTGAATTTGATTTGAAAAGAAAAAAATTGATTATTTTAAATGAGAAAATGATTAATATAAGTAAATATCTTTAGTAAGAAAAATTATATTTTTGAAAAATTTAGGTAATTTAGACTTTTATTTTTAATATTTAAATTTCTTTTATTAAAATAATTTTAAAAACTATTATTATATTTATAAGTAAAAGACTTTGTCGGCGCTATTTTTGGTTGGAGGTAGTTGCCAGTAAGAAGCTGTCGGTCACCGGAATCGAAATCCTGTCGCCCGTTTTGGAAGGACGTTCTAATTTACATATATATTTAGTTTTATAAAAATATGAAATCAAACTGACCCCATATTTTTCATAATTTAAATGGAAGAGCAATGTACCTCAAATCCTATATCTATCCCAAAGGATAAACACAAGACTTTAGGATGAGGCTCGATCAAATAAACTAAGGAAAACATCACATTCATTTGGTTTGCAAAATATTTGTATTTGCCGACAAGTTTCCCTATTTAATATAAAGAATTAAATAGGATTTATATTAAGCTGGGCTCGAACATGCTTCCTATAAGGGCAAGCCCCTATAGTTAATTACATCTTAAATAACTGAAATCACCTAAGAAGACTCGATACAAATCAGAAAATATTATCTTCAAAGAGTTTCAAAGGGTAGGGCTTTTTAATGAGATCAAACGTAGAGGTGTGAAAGGGGATTGGTTCAAATTTGGAACATTTTGTTGTAGAGTCCAAAGAAAGAAGATTTAGGGGATGTCATGGATCCAGAGGAGAACCCCTGTGACTTCCCAAGCTATCCTAATGTTTGGCTTCATTTATGAGAAGAAATATTTAGGTGTTTCATTCTATCAATTTTATTAGTTAGGGCTTACATTCATGTGAAACGATCACAAAAATAGCCTGGACGATGTGAGGATTTAGGTCATGAAAAACGACAACCTCAGAATCCTAAGACGAGTTAGGGCATATATTGTATAGCAGGGCTATACAAAGGCCTAAAGATAAGGCGAGAATTTATGTTGCATAAGCAAGCAACCTTGAAGTTCTATGGCTTTGTTGCTTATATCTAAGGAAGGAAGATTGATTTAGCTAGGGAAGACAGGTTTTGCTGTTGAAGATGGTTGTGCTGCCCACCATGCTGGCTCTAAGCTCCTTGCTGCAACGAGTTTGAGTTTTCTAGTGTGTCGAGTTATTATGTCAAATCAGGTGGCCCTATGGTTGTAGTTCTTTTAAATTTTATGGGGGCATGTTAAAGTTGATTAGAGCGACAGCGGTTAGGATCTTACGGTTCCCTCGTTCCGGCACCACTATTTTCTATTGGATTCACTTAGTTCAAATGAACTTACCAAACTCAACTTAATGAGTTCCATAATTTCATTTACATCGTGGGAAGCCTCCTTAGCAACCGTAGGTTACCTCCTCCGAGGAATCTCGATCATCTAATAGAGATGTCTTAATTTAGTTGAAGTTGTAGTTTTGTGTGACGTTTGTGATTAAATTTTGAAGTGTTTTATATTTTGAATATTGTGACAGTGAATTTTATCTTGATTGATTTTAGTTTTAGTTTTTATACAGGGTAACATCATTGTTTAGCATGCAAATTTTCAGGTACAAAAGTATAGTATGAAAGTACAAGAAATACAACGTTGAAAACTGTAAAAACATATCTGGCGAGTCTTCTCGTTCTACTACCTAAAACCCAAAAGGCATGTTAATGCAGTTTATATGAAATAGGGAAGTAAAATTTTGACGACCTACCTAACCCTAGGTCATATCTTGGTAGGTCCTTAGGAGTTTAATTAAGGATAATTTTTGTCAAGCAAAACATATTAAGTTTAGTAGATCTCCGAGGTATCCAACAGATTAAGAGGAAGAAGCAGGTCAATGCTTCCCTTTTATCACTTGGTGAAAAGCCTCGAGCTCATTTAAGCTTATTATGTTGCTTAATAATTCATCCTATGAACACCCTAATGCTCATTGATGTCTCAATTATCCCTAAGAATAGGGTAATTATCGTTTGTAATTTAATTTTGAAGATTATGTGGGTGAAGACCCTTAAAGAGGCAAGTTAGTGTTGTTGGAACACTTAGCCAAATTTTGGTCCTAATTGGGCTTGTAGTGTTTGAAAGATGTTTTAATTTTAATTGTGTTTATTTTTCTAATCCTCATTTAATCATTCTTGATTTAACTTAGATTACTACTAAGCCCTTAAGACCTAGGTGAGTGTCTTAATTAGTTTTAAAAAGGTTAAGCTTTAGGTGATCATGATTCATTATTTGAATTTCATTTGAAAATCAAATAGGGGTA
>NW_018251357.1:59592-61419 GCF_001263595.1 Phalaenopsis equestris | reverse complement strand
TTTGAAATTTTTATCCTACCTCATTCATGGGTCAATTAAGACATCAGAGGAGAAAATGTGATTTTTCAAAATTTAATTTAATTTATATAATTATTTTCATGCAAAAATGATATTTTTCAAAGAAAATTTGCTAACTTGACCAAGGTGAAGTCTAATCACGTGAAATTTTTACTGGAGGTAGAGCTAGACAAGAGAAGCCTTTGGACTAAATTTCATGATTGTTTGAATTTTATTTGAAGCATTAGAATTATTTTAATTTCTAGGGTATTTATTAAATATAAAATATTTTAAATGGGGAAAATTAAGTTTTGCATTTTTGAAAAATCTTCCTAAGGTCAGAGAAACTTTTATAGTTTTTTGAGTTTTATTTGATTTATTGGAATTATTTTAATGAAAATTTATTTTAGCCTTTAAAAATTATTTTTAAGCTTGAAAATACAATATCTTTATTTTAGAAAATCAGGAAAAATGTTCCAACTTATCCTAAGTGCTTAGGAAGTAATTTAGAACGTTTCCATGATTTTATTATTTTTTGTTATTTTTATGAATTTTTAATTATTTTAAATATTCAAAATGGGCTCAAAAATCAAGTTTTTATATTAAACACCATTTTATTTTTAAAAAATACCCATGATCACAGAGAACTCAAAAAATAAGTTTTTGTAAATTTTTTAGTTATATTTTGATTTCTTAAGAAATCATTTAAGTGCTAAAATGATATTTATTTTTAAAAATCAACTTAGGCCATCAAATGAACTCAAAATGCTTTGAAATTTTTATAGTGAGCTCTCTGGATCCTTAAAAATAGTGGAGATCAAAAAATTAAGTCATTTTATTGTTTGTATTTATAAAAATTAATTATCTTAGAGATTTAGGGTTTGTGAAGATTAGGTGTATTTTGAATGACATGGCTCATGAGAAATTTTTCTAAAGGTTCTCTGGTCATCATAAACCTTTTAAAATTTTCTTGGATTTTTCTAAGCAACATGCTAATTTCTATGATTAATTTAAGCAAATAATGCACATAAATTTGAAAAATATGATTCTCTGTCTAGAACCTCCTCTAACTTTGGAAAAATCAATGAATGTTCCTTCTAACAGAGGCTACAACATGCCAAAAATCCAAGCTATGATGAAATGCCTATATGCATGGAGAATCAAAAGATTCCTAACCCTAATGGTTTTTTAAGAATTTAAACATGCATAAAATGGACATAAAATTTAATCCGCATTATTCTCCTCTGTTCACTGAGCAAGAATATATTTTTATTTTATTTTTGTGATTTTTCTACACCAGGATATGAATTTTTGAAGTTAAGGGTCATTTTTTGAATTATATAAATCCCTATTTATCTATTTAAACGTGTGGCGCCACATCAACCTACGACGACTCCAAAGCTCCACGCGATGGCCTCCCGTTTCGGCGTGCTCCCATTTGACGTCACCGTCCACCTCAGCGCTAACTCGGCCCGCGATGACGTCACCGTCCACCTCAGCGCTAACTCGGCCCGTGATTTATGTTCTGAAGCGTTGTCCGGCTTGATCTCGACCATCCATCTGGTACGCGCCTGATCGAACGGCGCTCCGTCATTGTCCCCGAGAGCCTAGCCCAAGAACCGTTCATCTTCTAAGCTTGATATATCCCTCATTTCTCAACCAAATTAAATGATTTTTTTTAAATGCTCGTCTATACTAGAGGAACATATCCATATGCTTATGATGTCATGAAATCAACTCAAAAAAAATGGAGAGCTCAAATAGGCTCCAGAGGGCGAGAAGTTTTATACCTTGGCTCTGAGAAGTGAACTTCAATCATAGGTTCTAGGC
>NW_018251357.1:56213-59394 GCF_001263595.1 Phalaenopsis equestris | reverse complement strand
AGTTTTAAGGGGCGTGGAGTTTTAAGGGGTGTCATGTTTCTGCCCTAATTTTCAAGCTCAAAATTAGGGTTACACAGGGGGAATCAGGGCAATTGAGTGATTGGAATGAGCTGTGGAGGTCTCAAGGAAGCTCAAGGAGTGATTTGGAGGTCTCTCTCTGAGAAAATTTCAACACACCTTCCATGGTCATGGAGGTGAGTTTTTATAAAAATGGCTAAGGGGTGGCTCTCAGGGTCAATGTTTGGGTGCATTGTGATGCTTAGGTGGAGGGCAAAGGAGCTCTATCATTTGATTTGAGTGAGGTGGCCTCTGGGTTTGATTTAGGTGAAATTCAAGAGGACGTGGCCCTCAATTTTGGCTTCTCTGGCGACTAGGCCGGCATGCCATGGCAAGAGGAGGTGGCTAGGAGCTCAAGGAACCCAGGGGAATATGTCACAGCAATCTAATGACCGAGGTTTAGTTTTGGCAAAAAATATTCCTAAGCTTAAGAAAATATGGAATAAAATCTCTTAATTTAGAGGACCTTTGGTCCGTGGCTTAGTTTAGGTGGTTTTAAGAGGTTTAGGTTGGCCACTAGGGTCGAACTAATGGCTGTGGAGTCTTTAATTTGGTGACTTTGGGGTAGTTAGGCCATCTTTAGTTCATGGGTTCAATGTGGGTTCAAGTGATCAAAGATTGGGTTTGGACTAGGCTAGCCATGTCAAGTGACCCAATTGATTAGCCCAATTGATTGATCAAAATTGTGTAGATAATTTTTATGAAGATTTTTGATGAAGAATTGAAATGATTTTGAGTTCAATTGGAGGGTCAATTTGAAGGATTTTTGAAACTTGGTCAATTTGGGCATGTTAGGCTAGACATGGGTCTAGGTTGGGCTAGCCTTGGGCTAAGTCCAAATTGAATGGTTCAAATGATCAAGGGAGATGTTCTGAATATTTTTTTATGAAGAATGGAGTGGAAATTTTGGGGCTAAAGCCATCAATTTGGTGAGATTTTAAGACCTGAGCAATTTAGGGCAAATTTGGGGCTTTTTGGACTTAGGTTGAAATCAAATGAAATTGAGGCTTCACCAAGGCCAATTGAAGGTCAAGTTTGATGTATGAGAAAATTATGATGGTTTTTTCAACACAAATTGTGGTAAGTTGAGTTTGTCATGGGCTCAATTTGGTGGAACCAAATCATGTTTGGTGGAACCAAAGGAACCAAATCATGGTGGCAGAATTGGGGCTTGGATCTAAATCAAAATTGGGCTCAAATGATGGACTAATTGGGCTTGAATTTGGTCTGAATTGGTCATGTCAAGATTTAATTTGAGTTTAGAATTGAAATTGGGGTGAATTGATACTAATTTTATAAAGATTTTTGGTTTAGGGGAAATATGGGCCTTTAAAGGGAAATTTGAGGGTTTTGATCAAAGATGGTCAAATTGGCCAAATTGGGTCATGTGGTGGTTGAGAAAAAATAAATTGGGAATATTTGAGAGTTTTTGGAAATTTTTTGGAATTTTTTAGAATTTTTGGAATTTTGGGCTAAGGAGGGGTATTTTGGTAATTTGGCAAATTTTGGTGATTTTGGGTAGTTTGGGTTTTTTAAGGTGTTTGAAATGATTTTTGAACCAATTTTGGTATTTTGGGTAAATTTTGGATTTATGGCCAAATTTGGGGTCCCAAGGGTATTTAGGTAATTTAGGGGAATTTAGGGGCAAAATGCTAAGTTGGGTATCTTGGTAGATTTGGACTGCCAACCACCATTAATTAGCCATGTACCAATGAAAACCCCATTTTGGATCCTATATGTAGTGGTGCTAAACCCTAGCCTAGGGCTAGTGGGTTTAGGGGACCACCTACATGAGTCTCCCAAAGTATCAAGGGTCCAAAGCCTAGAAGTTTAAGTTTAGGATTGTGAGTGATTGTGAGTGCAAATATGTACCTTAAGCCCTAGACCAACACCCAGGGTCAACCCTAAGGTCTAGCAATCCTAAGGGTGACTTATCTTGAGTTTCCCCCACAGTAACCCACAATGACCCCACCTACTAAGTGCTAGAGGTTAAGACCAATATGTGGAACTTCAAGTTGAGTAGAGAAGAGGGTAGAATTTCTAATCGTGAGGGTTCCTTTTCTATTTTTCTAAGAATAGTAAATAGGAAAAACTAAACCTCAACCAAAAGTGAGGTCAACAGACTTATATCAAGACTTTGCTTTAGGAAAGGAGAAGTGGAATTCAAAATCATTAAAGGCCTATCAAAACATAGTAATCCTCGCCTGAAAAAGAAAAGAAAAAAAGAAAGAAAAGAAAAAGAAAAAGAAAAGAAAAAGAGAAAGAAAAGAGAAAGAAAAGAAAAAAAAATTAGGAAGAAGAAGCTTGAGGATTAGCGCCTAATCAAAAATTGGTTCTACATTTGATCTTTTTAAAGTATAAGACTTGAGAAACTCTTAAGCTTATAGATATAATATAGTAAGTAAAATTATTTTTAATGAAAATTTTTAAATAGAGATCATAAAAGAACTAAATTCTAAATTTGGAAAATCTACAACATATTTCTGAATTAGATAGAAACTTATATTTTCATCTTTCTTCTTTCTTAACTTTAAGAATTTCTAAATTTTAAGTTGGTCCCATTTACTGAATATTTTTTTCTAAATTAGATTGTTATATTTCTAAATCAAAATTTTAGTAACTCCTAAGGAAACTCATATACATATCATACATATTTAGTTTTTAAAGATTGAAGTGTCACTTTAGGACAAGTAACATTTTAAGTTTGGGGGATTTTGATACACCAAAAATATAATATTTTCAGACACATTTTTATACCTATTTTTGAGATATTGCGCTTTAATGGAAGGTATTTTTTATGTTTTTCTTACAAATACAGGTAAAAAGGGTGAAAAATTCTTAAAGGAGTAAAAAAGGATCAAATTTCGAGCAAAAATGTGAAAAATGTGCAAAAGAGTTTTGGCGCTTAAGCGTCAGATCCGGCTCTTAAGCGCCTATTAAGCAGAGAAGGTCGTGCCTAAGCATCAGAGGCCCCGCGCTTAAGCGCCAGTGACAGTTATTGGACGAGTAAATTCAGTTTCTGTGAATTTTAAAGAGGTTTTTGAGACACCCATTGGGTTAATAGGTGGTTATAACCACCATGGACGAAAATTATCACGAAAGGATGCATCTCTTAGGGAAATAC
>NW_018251357.1:46492-55756 GCF_001263595.1 Phalaenopsis equestris | reverse complement strand
AGCTAGTATTGTCTCAGTCAACAATTGGAAACAATCACATGAGGTTGTGAGAATGAGAATGTAGTTCATATGATTGAGTGCAAATAAATAGGAAAATATTTATTGAAGGGTGTAGAATTAGAGGACTTTAAAGTGCCAGGTTAAAGCCCCCAACTTGGTTTATTGTTTTAGGTTCTGATACGAGAATGTTAGCCCCCAGGTGGAGGGAATCGAGGGAACTTTAGAGTGAGAGCTAGTATCTTCCTTGCCTTGCCGGTCTTCAGAACTATTCAAACTTTAAATTTGCCAATGTTCTTTATAGCATCTCTAGCAAGTCCACAATAGAATTCCTATATTTATTACTGCTTCATAACAAGAAGAAAGATATTTTCATATTTAGTGCTTTTCTTTTACAAAAACTCTTGTTATCTTTTTAAATTATTTTTAAAAGAACTCTATTTATCTTTTTAAATTATTATTGTTCTATCAAAATATTGAAAATACCAAAAATATTTAAATTTTCATTACTGCAAAAATCATCTTTAGTTTAGATCATTATCTTTTTATTAAAAATAGAAAGTTTGTTGTTCAATAGTGCATATTGCGTATTCTCCCTGTGAGTTCGATATTCAGGTCTTAATGAAAAAACCCTATATTACTGGATAAAAATACGTATACTTGCGTAGTATCCCAATATATATAAATGAAAAGTTAAATTCTTATTTTTCTTTAGGATCAAGTTTTTGGTTTTGTTGCAAAGTAAGGAAATATAAGTGAAATATAATCTGAATTATTGTTGTACTTTGCATATTAGCAGTATCCAGGGATCAATGCCCCTTAATTATATGTTAGAAGTTTAGATATTTCATGTTTGGGGATTAGATTTCATGGGATCATTTATACCATCTTTTAAAAATTTATATATATTGTTAGCAGTAGATTATGTATCCAAATGGATAGAAGTTATTGCTTTACATCAATGTAATGCTCAAAGTGTTTCAAAGTTGTTAAGAACAAATATATTTTGTAGATTTGGGATTCCAAGAGTAATCATAACTGGCGAGGGAAGTCATTTTTGAAATGCAATAATGGAGAAATTATTCAAGAAATATCATATTAACAATAGAATTGCCACTGCTTATCATCCTCAGACAAGTGGTTTAGTTGAATTATCTAATCATGAAATTAAAAGAATATTAGAAAATTCTATAAATCTAACTAAAATGGATTGGTCTGCTAAACTTGACTATGCTTTGTGGGCTTATAGGACTGCATACAAAACTCCTATAAGAGTGTCCTCGTACAGGCTAATATTTAGGAAAGTGTGTCACTTACCAGTTAAACTTGAGCATAAAACATATTGGGCGGTTAAGGAATTTAATTATAATTTAATGGATGCTGGTGAGAAGAGATTATTGCAATTAAAGGAGCTTGAAAAGAAGATAAGGTTGAAGAGATAAGGAATAAATCTTATGAAAGTGCTAATATTTACAAAGAAAATAGGAAGATGTGGCATGATCGGAGGATTCTTACTAAAAATTTTTAGCCAAGGTAAAAAGTTTTGTTTTATAATGCAAAGATAATATTATTCCCAGGCAAACTTAAGTCTAGGTGGATGGGCCCATTTATTGTGATGAAAGTTTATCCCTTATCCCATATTAAAGATCTTAAAACTGATAAAATATTCAAAGTGAATGGTCATAGGCTGATATCCTACTTTTTAGGTGACCAACTTAAATTAAATGATTTTCTAATTTTGGGTCAACCAGAATAAGCACTGGTTACGTCAGGCTCACAACGTTAAATTAAGCGCTCTGTGGAAGGCACACCATAGTTATCTATGTGTTTGTTTCTATTGTTACGTTGCTGTGCATGATTTAGAAAACTCTGGTAGTACTTTGACCATATAATGAGTTAGACTTAGACATGTTAGAATGAATGTTTGGACATTAAGTTGACCTGTGCTAAATTGAGCACTGGCGCTTAAGCACCAAGATCCGACGCTTAAGCACGACAGTTAAAAAAACATGTGCGAATTTGGTTTCTAGAAGCTCTAACCACGAATTGGTTGGCTTGAACGTGTAACAGTAGTTCTAAGACGTGCCTAGGAGTTATGGGAGAGGTTTAGAGCCTATAAATGAGGGGTATGAGTAGAAATCTCACCATACGTTCCTTTAACCCTAAATTTTAAGTCCTTAAATTCTAAGTGAAAAAGAGAGAATTTTGAAAAATGTCTTCTTGGGAGAATGATTTGAAGAATAAGGAGGAAGTAATTAAAAAGAAGTTTATTAGTCAGAGTGCGCAAGAGATGTATAACAGTTTCCTATTTGTTAGTATCGAAGGAATAACAGAGAAAATCACGAGGATTAAGGCTAATGTGGCTTCAATTGAAGCGAAAGTGATGGAAGTTAACACACATCTAGATCATTTAGGATGGCAACTAAAGATGTTGTTTAGCCATACCAGTTTTATAGAAAAAGCAGATAAGACAATGAATTTGAAGAACAAGTGGATTGAAGAAGATTCAAACAGAGTTATTAATCATTGTTTGTTCTTTCAAATATACATACCAAATGCTGAAGGAGAGACTAATGATAGACCAGAATTTATTCCATCAACTAGAGAGTGGAATTAAGTTTGTGATTTTGTGTTTATGTGTTTAGTGTTTGTTTATGTTAAGTGTATTTAATGTGTGTTTTAATGTTATGGAAGTTTAGTTTTGTGTAAGGAATTTTCTCATCAAAGACTGTTTAGATTGAGAATTTATGTATTAAAAAAATGTTTGTAATCATTTGTAAATTAATATAAGTGTTTTGTTTATGTGAAAGTTTGCATTATTCAGTGTTTTATCTAATTAGCCAAGATTGGTGAAACTTGAGTAAGAGAAGAGGTAAGAGGAAGAAAATAGTATATGCAGTGTCTTAAGACCATAGAGGGTTGGTTGACTTAGGCTAGGAGTACATTTCACTTAACTGGAAAAAATCAAAAGTTGTGCACTGGAACCTAAGCGTCAAAATCTGTGCTTAAGTGTTGTCTAAATAGATAGACTGGTGCCTATGCGCCCAACCCTTTGCTCTTACGCTCTGATTCACGAAAACCAGTTTGCAAACAATTTTAAGTGAATTTTTCCTCTAGAAAACACCATTTTTTCTCCTCTGCTTGCCTTCTTCCTTGGTTTTTCATGAATAGAGAGCTAGGGCATAACCTATTTTAAGGATTTCTTGGTGAAATTAAGCCAAAATAGTTAGATTTGATCTTCTTGAGGTAAGAGTTTAACTTATATGTAATTTTTTTTTATTTTCACCATGTATTTTGAGTACATTCATGAGTTGCCTGAATATCACTATTTATGGTGAAAATTTTGAAAAAATTTATGGAAAATGCATAGATTTGTTAGTTTAAGCTTTTAGAAGTTGAGTTTAGTGATTTGGAGTTGATTGTGGAATTTATTTTGAATTTTTTACATTTTTTTAGAAAATGGCACCAAGAGTGAAAAGAAGCAAGGGGAAAGCTCCATTCGATTCGTGTAAATTTGTTAGTTTGAGAGCTCAGGATAGATATAGTGATGCACTGCATACAAGAAAACTGATTCCTGAGTAATGTTTTAAAGGTCCAGGAGGAGTGTTGAGGAGTTGATTGTTAGCCGCCAATGGGAGCGGTTGTGTTATTTTTCTATTATTGTCGTGATTTCTATGGTACGAGAGTTCTATGCTATTCTCTCGGAGGCTGATGAGGAAGGAGTCATAGTGAGGGGGAAAACAATAACATTTTCTTCTGAGGTAATTAATCAGTTTTATCATTTGCCTCATAGTACTTTGTGTTTTTATGCAAACTATGGTCCTACTAAGGAGGAGCTAAACGAGATTATATCATCTTTAAATGTTGGGAGAGGATTATGGAAGATTACGAATGAAAGAAAAAAATTTTCTGCCTCGAAGTTTGATGGTAATACAAATGAATGACATTATTTTATTTATGCTCGTCTGCTACCTACAAATCATTTGAGTGAAGTGACTTGAGAGAGAACAACCTTGAACTATTGTATTCAACAATCCAAGCCTATTGATATTGGAGCTCTGATTTATGGCCTTTTGGTCCCTAACTTTTCCTAAACTTACCAAATTGTTCCTGGAACCCTAAATTTTAAAAAATTACCCAAATCCTCAAATTTTATCCAAAAATCACCTCAAACCACTCAAATTACCCAAAACTCCTTAAAAAATTTCCAAAATTTCCAAAATGCCCCTAACTTCACTAAAATTATTAAAATGCCCCTCATGACCCAAAAATTTCCAAAACATCCCAAATCATACCAAACCTCCCCAGAACCAACCTTAGCCATCCATTAGGTCCAATTTGACCAAAATTACCAATTTTGACCAAGGTCCCAATTTTACCCCTAAATGCCTCAAGTCTCTAAATCTCCCCCAATTTCCACCAAATTGATTTCAAACTTTCCAAATTTTAAATTCAAATCAAATTTCATCATCTCCAAACCAAATTGAAACCAAATTATATCCTAATTGAACTCAATTTCAAGCCCAAATTCTAAGCTTAATCCAAATCCCCGAAATTTGCCCTAAGCCAAAATTCCATGAAATTGAACTCCTTAACCTATCCAATTTCCCTAACTTTGGATCCTAATATCTTCATAAAATCCACCTAGACCAAATTGAGCCATCAATTGGACTAGAACCAAACCCAAACCTAACCGCCCAAATCCAAGTCAAACCAAAATCCCCAATTTTACCTCAAAATCGAAATCTCATCAAATTAAACTTCATAGCCTTTCAATTTTCAATCGATTGCCTTCAAAATGCCCTATGAAAAATGAAGTAATATCATTCCTAAGTTTAACGGTTTTTGAAAATGAGAAATACCTAGCTAGGAATTTTTGGGCTAAGTCATCCCGTGTCCTAATTGATCTAGGTGTTATTGAGTTTTACCACATTTTGGCATTATACCTACGTAAAAGGGAAAAAGCCTAACCATAACAACATTGTTTGACACACCATTATAGTGAAATGTAGCACAAAGCTCTAAGAAACTTGCTAAATGTAAATTTGGATCCTCAGACGGGGTTCCCCCAAATTTGTTGTTCTGCAACATTTGGATAATAACAGACTTAAGTTCAAATTTTTTAGCTTCTACAGCAGGATTTTGAATACTTAAATAAATTTCATCTATCGAAGGATTAGATTAATCCCTTAATGGTCTATGCATGTTATGTTGATCATTAATCAATTCTTGAGTACGTACATTCATTTGTTGATTTTTTGTCATTTCTTCTACAAGTTCATTAAGTCTTTTCTATTTTCTAATTTTCTTAATAATTTCTCTAGTTCTAAATTGTAGGGTTCAAGTCCTATAGGTCCTGGACTACACATTCAGAAACTAAAGGTTTAACTTAAAATTCTTCACACAAGCAAACAAAAATATTTTTAAAATTTTATTCTTTTTTAAACAAAAAAAAATTACACACTAAGACCATAATACAAATTCTGAAGTATAGGTCTAATTGATTCAACTAAAATTCTCCTAGGAAGACTACACTGTCACTCCACAGTAATAGCGCTAAAATACATGATGGGGTGACATGTTCTGCACTAATGCTAAAATTTTTACACACCCTAATTCTAAGTGCAAGGGTCTATTGCGAGTGCACGTATCATATCAATAATATCAGATTTTTAGTTTAGAATGTTGACCCCATAAGGAGTGCAGCAGTTAAACTTAAGAGAAGTTCTAGCTTACTAAAATTAGTCTTAGCTTGGAAGAAAGGTAAGTTGTGCTACCTAGTTATACAAAATTACAAACTAATATTGAAGGTTTACTCCTACATAAATCCTACCAAATATATTTGAATTTGTGACAATAGAGATATAACATTACCCCCTTGCAATGATATAAGTAATATGAAAATCAATACTTTAAATTGTAATGGTGACTAGCGACAAATATGAGCAATTCTCTTCTTTACTCTCTCGAGTGCATAAAGTAGTTTGGTTAAATTGGTTTTAATTCTTTAAACCCCAATTCGAACCCAACAAACATTATTTTCGTATATATTTCCATCTCCCTATAGTTTACTTTTGCTTCAAAACCTATAGTTCAATGTGAATATTCTAATTGTTCCACCATAACACTCCCGAGTGATTATGGAGCACAACATATTTTAACTAATCACTTGGCCAAATGAAAAATAAATAAAGCTTTGAAGAATAATCATCACAATAAAGATTAAAAACCAATTTTAAAAGCATTCTACAATTCCTACAAAACTGTCATAATCATTACAAGAGAAAGGTGAAAAGACTACTCACAAAGCGTGGAGACACCACAAAACATCATTAACATAAAGAAAATCCACTAGGTAATTGTATTTTAAAAAAATTACAAAAAAATAAGTTCACAATACTTAGCTTCACCCTCTTTACAATTCCCTGAAATTGCTCTCCTAAAATCTGCTAAATCCTTGTTGTTCTGTTAATACTCTTTTCATAATATACCACTCAAATCTCACCAAACTCTCTAAGTAAAACTATAATTCTCTTATATAGCAAATCCTACTGTTCTCCCCTTCTTCTCCACCACAAATCCTTCATAATTCTTCACAAAGAACTAGTTTTAATTTGTCAAATAACTCCCCATGTGATACACCTAAAATATATAGTGTTTTTAAACGCATTTTTATACCTATTTTTGAGATATTGCGCTATAATGGAAGGTATTTGTGTGTTTTTCTTTCAGATACAAGTAAAAAGGTGAAAAATGCTAAAAGGAGTGAAAAATGATTAAATTTGGAGCAAAGAGGAGAAAATTGTGCTAAAGTGTTTTGGTGCCTAAGCGCTAGATCCTGCGCTTAAGCGCCAGTTAAATAGAGAAGGTTGCACCTAAGCGCCAGAGGCCCCGCGGTTAAGCACCAGAGGCCCCGCGCTTAAGCGCCAGAGACAATTATTTGGCAATTTTCTTCATTTGATCGAATTTTGAAGAGGTATTTGAGGCACCTATTGGCTAAGAGGGTGGTTATGGCCACTAGAAATGAAAACATTATTAAAACACTTATAAAATGAGGCAGCCTTTGGAGAATATATAGAATTAGGAAACATTTTGAAGAGTTATTAAGGCACCTCTTGAAGATTTGTAAAATAAGGAAGTTGAAACTTTTTAAAGTGTGCTTGAAAGTTCTGAAAAGTTCTGGAAAGGAGAGAGTTTTGGAGAGATTTTCAGGCACCACAAATTTACTTTATCCTTTTTATTTTTAGTTTATTTTGAGAGTGTTGTAAAAGAAAAGAGATTCAAAGGAACCTCAACAGTTTGGTCGAGGATTTGAGATAAATTTTATCTTTTGTTTTGAACTACTTTTGGCTTTAATCGAGACTTCTTGTTGTTTTGACAATGATTTCTACTTTTAAACTAAAGTGTGGTTTTGTTTTCTCCATGGATTTTAAGTAGTTTTCTTTATCTTTCTCCTTAAAATGATAAGTTTTTAAAGTTTTGGATGGAAGTTGTGGAGAGTATTGACCTTTAATGTTGGAAGAAGTTGTGATGATTTAAATCCATGAACTTCATTTACTTCTTGATTTGGCCTATCCAGATGTTGGATGGAAGTTGTGGAAAATATCTTCCCTGTCGAGCCGGTCTTCAGAACTATTCAAACTTTAAATTAGCCAATGTTCTCTACAGCATCTCTAGTAAGGGTAAAGAATATAATTGCTCCTATTTGGCACAACACAATTTGCATACAACCACAACAGAATTCCTATGCTTATTACTGATTCATGATAAGGAGAAAGATATTTTCAAATTTAGTGCTTTTCTTTTACATAAACTCAAGTTATCTTTTTAAATTGTTGCTCTTTTGTCAAAATATAAAAAATACCAAAAAGATTTGAATTTTAATTACTGTGAATACATCTCTAGTTTAAGTAATTGTCTTTTAGAATAGAAAATTTGTCATTCAATAGAGCATATTGTGTATTTATCCGTGGGTTCGATATTCAAGTCTTAATCAAAAAGCCCTATATTACTTGATAATGATATGTATACTTATGTAGTATCCTAATATATAAACTAAAGTCTTAAATTCCTAATTGCTTTAGGATCAAGTTTTGACTTTGTTGTAAAGTATGGAAATATAAGTGAAAATATAATCAGAGACAATGTTATACTGTTGCATTAAGTAGAAGCTGGGATCAATTTTTTGGCCCCATTGCTAGGGAAATTAATTGATTTAAAAGCAAATTTCTATATTTAGAAAGTTTTATTTAAACTTTAATAATTATTATGTTTTATTTTGTGTGTTTTATTTTATTTTTATTTTAGGTTAGTGTATGCGTAGTTCACGTTCTAAAGACTAGTGCCCTATGATTCTGAATTAGAGAGAACTGTTACAAGAATCAAAAAAATTGAAAAATAAAAAATCTTGAAAAATGAAAAAAAAATTATATAAATGGAAAATCAAAACAATCTGGCAGACCAAAATAATCAAAATGCTGAAATTCATTAAGAGTTTAGACCTTTAAGAGATTATGCCAACCCTACTATAGATGAAATTCATTGTAGTATTAAAAAACTTACTGTAGCGGCTAATTCATTTGAGCTTAAACCTGCTATTATCTAAATAATATCAAATAATCAGTTTGGGGGATCACCAACTGAAGATCTAAATTTACATCTTGCCAATTTTTTAGAATTATTCGCTACATGTAAATAT
Source organism: Phalaenopsis equestris (assembly GCF_001263595.1). Classification (NCBI taxonomy): domain Eukaryota; kingdom Viridiplantae; phylum Streptophyta; class Magnoliopsida; order Asparagales; family Orchidaceae; genus Phalaenopsis; species Phalaenopsis equestris. The sequence continues at coordinate 47,061 of NW_018251357.1, read as the reverse complement.
GATGGTGTATCAGATGATGCCATAAAACTTAGATTATTTCCTTTCTCAATGCGGTATAAAGCTAAGATGTGGTTGATTTCGTTAACACCTGGATCTATCAGAACTTAGGATGATTTAGCATAGAAATTTCTTGCTAAATATTTTCCACCATCGAAAACTGCGAAGGTTAGAAATGATATTACATCTTTTAATAAATTTGAAGGGGAATCTATTTATGAAGCATGGGAATGATTTAAAGAACTCTTTAGAAAGAGTCCACACCATGTTATATCAGATTGGTTAATAAGTCAAACTTTTTATAATGGATTAGTTGGATCGCTTAGATCTATTATTGACGCCGCTGCTGCTGGTTCATTGATGTGAAAATCATTTCATGACTGTTTTCCATTCATTTTTCTCCTTTTTTTATTTTTAAAGGAGTTACCAGCTTGTCAATCGTTGTATACTTCCCCATTCGAATAAATCTCCCTCCCGAACCATATAAATGATTCAAAGAGGAGAGGAATCAAATAAGAAGGGACATACGACAAAGTGACAAACAAGAGAAAAAATAAAACGTGGAGAGTCTA
>NW_018251357.1:44111-46359 GCF_001263595.1 Phalaenopsis equestris | reverse complement strand
GGTCAAGAGCATCCAAAACCAGAGAGTATGGTGCAGGTGTTTGTTCTGGGGTCAAGAGCACTCCAAAGGGGACATGTCCCACTTGGTTAATTACTTCTTGGGTGATCACTTCATATTATCATAATAGGAGTTTTGTTTGTATTATAGTGAATCTGGGGGGAAGGTTATTCCGTGTGGGAAAAAGTCCCAATGCTTCAAAGCTCATGCTAAACAATCGGGCAGAGAATGAGTCTCTCACATCCCGGAATGGATAGCGGCTTATCAGCACATGGGGCGCATTAAATAACCTAAATCATCTTAACGGGGATCTCCCAATACGTTAAAGCACATCCGGGCCAAAGGGCAGAGGACAAATCGTCGTGTCCCAAATGGGCCGCAGCTCATCGGCATCGTGCCGTCAAGGTGATATCAACGAGGTCAAGGAGTGACAGGGCTCAAAGGATCTCAACAAAAAGGAAGGTAGAGTGATCCTAAAAGGTAGACATAACTGGGTCGGGGTGCCATCCCCAGCTACTAGGACCCTAAGTCTACCTGGTCGTGAAGGTAGTTGATCCAACACGTCCTGAAATCCCCGATCAGCAATCCGTAAATTGCATCATCCACAGGAACCTCGGTAGCCCTAAGGTCAAAGGAAAGAAACTCTATCCTATGACTACAAGCTGGAGCTCCAAGAAGTGGGACTTATACTTGTTGAAATAGCAAGGATGCCTCGGGAAAGAAAGAGAAAGTGGAGCTACAGCTATAAAGCAGGAAACGCTCCAAAAAAAAGGACTTACACCCCGTCTGGGTCGGGGAGCCTTCTAACACCCTAGGCACACTAGAGAGCCACCTATATGAAGGTATGTTGGGCCAATCAACATGATGCAAAAATAAAGCAAAACAAGTCAAATCAAAACACATATCCTAGAAAAGAAAAGGGCGATCGGACTCCGCATATACATGTCTGGTCCTAATTCTATACATCAATATAAAATGTAGAATTAAGATACAGGGCACGAGCATCTGCTCTTGGTCCCCTCCACGTGGTTCCCGTGCTAACGACTCCGGAACCTATGCTCGTATTTTATTTCTGCTACAAAACTATCCTAGACTCTAAAAGTACATAGAAAAAGAAAAAAAAAGACTTAATCCTGCATGAAAAGAAATGTTAGCGGGAAAGTTCGTACGCATATAGCGTATAATGAGCCATGCCTTACAAGTGGGGAGCTAAATAGCACCTGCAAGCAAAATGGTCAGAAATCATCACATGCTCCCCCATAGAGTTTTCTGTGTGTGTGCATATAAATAGGCATGACGCTCTACAGAAGAACGCTCTAACACACTACCATACATATGCAACATGTAGTCACACCACAAGCATAATGCAAAAAAAAGATGTCTAGCTAGGGCAATCAATCCAACAAAGAACAATATCCAAACATAAAAAAAAATATCTAGCATTCTAAATTATAGCCTAGCACACCATCTAATGAAAAGTGCTTCAACCAAGTATCTAAATGCGGGGTAAGTCTGGGTATAGTATGACTTTGATGGGGTCGCCATATCGGCCCCATTCTAAAGATTCGAAGGATCTAAATGATGTCACGAAGAGTGGTGACACGAGTTAGATCTATTAAATCTTTAGCACAGTCATACTCGTGTCAATCCCGATGACTTAACTTGCATTGCTCGCTGGGATCAACCCAGCAAGCAATGCTCGTTAAGACATCGCGACCAACACGGGATCACTCTCCTAACGAACCTGGCTCACTATCCATGCAAACATGCAAATGCAAATGTTAATGCAGGCAAATCAAACATATAAGTAGTGATATAGAGTATGTCGGTAAGACAATGACTCGTAGGAATGGGGATACGGTAGCGACAGCGGCCCGAAACGAGGGTATGCTAGTAAGGCAGTGACCCGAAGGAATGAGCATGCGGTGGCGGCAGCGGCCCTAAAAGAGGGTATGTCGGTAAGACAGTGACCCGAAGGAATGGGCATGTCGTGGCGGCAGCGGCCCGAAAAGAGGGTATGCCGGTAAGGCAGTGACCCAGAGGTAGTCATGCCGTAGCGGCAGGGGCTCGAAAAAAGGGGATACCGGGAAGGGAGATCTGGTCAACCCAAAGTATTGTATCACCCGGATCGGGGTAGCCGGCTGAAACACAAGTGATGTGACTGGTTTGGGATAACCAATCGAGGCACAAGTGATGTCGGTGCAGGTGCAGGGGCAAGAGCAGGTATGCAAGTGCAAGTGCAACGTGCAAG
>NW_018251357.1:42709-43602 GCF_001263595.1 Phalaenopsis equestris | reverse complement strand
TCCTAACCTAAAGGCTAGCCCAAGGAAATCGACGATCCATCACGTAGGCACGTCGTCACGCTGACCCATGTCATCGCACACACCCCATGTCGGCAATCGAACCCACACACCTAGACACCGCTAAACCGAGGGCTAGCTAGGAGTTAGAGAATCTCACCACCGTGATGGTTGTGGACGCGTTTTATTTGCTTGCGCCAAGCTCGCCGACGTCCGATCCATGCTCTAGTGTGCCTCGTAAAACGTGCATAGGACAAACAGTGCCAACAAAGGCAAGAGAGGAAGGGATCAGGGAATGCAAAGTATCCAAAAATAATAATTTTGGCATATAAAAGTATAACCAAAATATACCTTCGCGAGGGAGGTTGCTTGATGACGGTGAAGGAGGTGAACCCACGAGGTAAAAGACACACACGCCTCCTCGAGCAGTGGCAACGCTCGCTGTCCGGCGACGTTGAAGTTTTCAGGTGAAGTATCTGGCTGCCAGGAGGGTAAAATGACGAGGTGGAGGAGTTGGCCAAGAAAAAAAAAGAAAGAAATAGAGGAAAAAGAAGAAGAAGAAGAAGGAGATAAAAAAATAATATAAAAAAATAAAAAAAAATTTGGATGAGAAGAAGAAGAAGAAGAAATAAAAGAAGAAGAAGAAAAATTAGGAGAAGAAGAAGAAAAAGAAGAAGAAGAAGAAGAAATAAAAGAAGAAGAAAAATTTGGAGAAGAAGAAGAAGAAGAGGAGGAGGAGGTTGGCGGTTTGGAAGGGTGAGGGTACCGGCGACGGGCTTCGCCGGCGTGGAGAAGGCCGGCGGCCTGCTTTGCCGGTGAGGAGAAGTCGGCGGCGGGAAGCTAGGGCACGGGCGGTTTTCGCGAACGGGAGGGGGGTCGGCCGGGAGGGGAGGGGG
>NW_018251357.1:30886-42624 GCF_001263595.1 Phalaenopsis equestris | reverse complement strand
ATAATAATAATAATAATAATAATAATATTATTATTATTATTATTATTATTATCTCTCCGTATCTTTTTTGCCGAACACGTCATCGTAGCGAAATGAACTTCTCCCCTAGGTAAAATCGACGTCCTGGACTCATTGGTGTTGTTAGTTTCATCGTTCGGGGTCTTTTAGACCTCTTTTTTTAGCAATTTGGGTCAAAACAATAATTTGCTCATTTTTACCTCGTATTCAAACCGTTAACGACACGGACGCCCTCCAAAGGTAATATCAACGTCGCATATGCCCCTATGATATCCAAAAATTGATGCCAACAAAAGACCCCCAACAAGTGTGTTGCGCCACTGAGGCACAGTGCACTTGTTGGAAGCATTCTTAAAAGACAGTCTTTCCTGGTAGTCGAGGTAACATCCTAAGAAAGGGCTAAAAAGAAAACCTCAACCAAGCCAGATAAACTAGACAGGGTATGGTCAAGGGTGTGGCTATTCAGTTGAAACTGGTCAGCCACAAAAATAGGTTTGGAGGCCGTATAGGCATAATCACAAAAATAGATTTAGAGGTCATAAAGACATAACCTAGAAAATAGGTTCAGAGGCCATAAAGGCATAACCTAAGGAGGTGGTTCAAAGGTCGTAAAGGCATAACCACAAAAATAGGTTCATATGTCATAAATACATAACCTAGAAAATAGGTTCAAAGGCCACAAATGCATAACCTATGAATGAATTCAGAGGCCATAGAGGCATAACTCAAGCTAGTGGTTCAGAGGCCGTAGAGGCATAACCACGAAAATAGGCTCAGAGGCCGCAGAGGCATAACCTAGGAATGAGTTCAGAGGCCATAGAGGCATAACTCAAGCTAGTGGTTCAGAGGCCGTAGAGGCATAACCACGAAAATAGGCTCAGAGGCCGCAGAGGCATAACCTAGGAATGAGTTCAGAGGCCATAGAGGCATAACTCAAGCTAGTGGTTCAGAGGCCGTAGAGGCATAACCACGAAAATAGGCTCAGAGGCCGCAGAGGCATAACCTAGGAATGAGTTCAGAGGCCATAGAGGCATAACTCAAGCTAGTGGTTCAGAGGCCGTAGAGGCATAACCACGAAAATAGGCTCAGAGGCCTCATAAAGACATAACCTAGAAAATAGGTTCAGAGGCCATAAAGGCATAACCTATGAATGAGTTCAGAGGCCATAGAGGCATAACTCAAGCTAGTGGTTCAGAGGCCGTAGAGGCATAACCACGAAAATAGATTCAGAGGTCATAGAGGCATAAGCTAGGAGGGTGGTTCAGAGGCCGTAGATGCATAACCACAGAAATAGGTTCAGAGGTCACAAAGACATAACCTAGAAAATAGATTCAGAGGCCATAAAGGCGTAACCTAAGAGGGTGGTTCAGAGGCCACAGAGGCATAACCACAAAAATAGGTTCAGAGGTCATAAAGATATGACCTAAAAAATAGGTTTAGAGGCCATAAAGCATAACCTATGAATGAATTCAGAGGCCATAGAGGCATAACTCAAGCTAGTGGTTCAGGGGTTGTAGAGGCATGACCACAAAAATAGGTTCAGAGGCCGTAGAGGCAAAACCTAGGAATGAGTTCAAAGGCCATAGAGGCATAACTCAAGCTAATGGTTCAGAGGCCGTAAAGGCATAACCACAAAAATAGGTTCAGAGGCTGTAGAGGCATAACCTAGGAGGGTGATTCAGAGGCCGTAGAGGCATAACCACAGAAAATAGGTTCAGAGGTCATAAAGACATAACCTAGAAAATAGGTTCAGAGGTCATAAAGGCATAACCTAAGAGGGTGGTTCAGAGGCCATAGAGGCATAACCGCAGAAAATAGGTTCAGAGGCCATAAAGGCATAACCTAGGAGGGTGGTTCAGAGACCATAAAGACATAACCGCAAAAATAGGTTCAGAGGCCGCAAAGGCATGACCTAAGAGGGTGGTTCAGAGGCCATAAAGGCATAACCACAAAATAGAAGGCATAACCACAAAATAGGTTCCACAAAATAGGTTCAGAGGTCATAAGGACATAACCTAGAAAATAGGTTTAGGGGCCATAAAGGCATAACCTAAGAGGGTGTTTCAGAGGCTGTAAAGGCATAACCACGAAAATAGGTTCAGAGGCAGCAAAGACATGACCTAATGGTTCTCAGCCAGGCCAGATAAACTGGACAAGGTATGACTGAGGGAAAGTTTGCCTGACCATATTCAAAATGGCACATCGATCTGTCTGACCACATTTAAAACAACAGAATCGATGGAAATCCCGTACCTGACCTCATTCGAAACGGTAGGGGAGAAGGCTTAATCATCTCATGTGACCAAGTCTACTGTTACGTTTCCCCTGAAAGAGACCCCGATTGCGAGTCTAACTGATCTCCTGAAACCCCCATCACATTAAGCAGGTGGCTACAAAGAACAACATATCCTGATCAGAGGTGGTGATCGAGCCAGTGACTATATAGTATGGCCGACCGAGAAGGATGGTTCAGAGGCCATGAAGGCATAACCAAAGGGTGCGTTCAGAGGCCGTAGAGGCATGACCCATGGATTGTCTGAAGAGGGAATACTCTCGTAAACTGACCCAAAAGGGCATGTGGTTCAAGAAGTATCGAAGTATAAAGCTATAAGGCTATAAGAAGCCAAAAAAACAAGATATCCTCATAATAGAGCCGACCCTAAGGAAAAGAGCCGCCCCTAAGGTCACATGGCTCGAGGAACATGGATAGAAAGCCAAAGAGTGTCCAAAAATAAGACACGCGCATACTAAGCAAACCACAATGTAGTCGAGCTCAAGTGACATCAAACATATGGCTATATAAAGCCGAAGACGCTCTCATAAAGGAATAAAGTCTCATAAAGGAACCGGCCGAAACGGGCATATGATTCGAGAGGCTTCAAAGCCAAATGGCTAAAAACCCAACGTGTCTCAAAACGAGGTATTATCATCAAGGGTCGGCCAAGTGAAAGTTATAGTTCCATTGATCGGAACATCAAATGATCACGGAGGTATATACCCCGATCGAAATAGTCTAGGTGGTATGTATTCTGACCAAGTATCAAATAAGGCAAGAAGTATGTATCATGGCTGAACATATGAAATAACACAGGAGGTATGTATCCGGACAAAATATCAAATGAACAATCATACTGCATAACATTCTGAGGTATCACGCTCAAAGTATAGTCGGAGATCCAAGTAATCTGGCCGAACATGGATCGGTGGTAAAACCAATACAACATGCCATTCAACTTTGGCAGACAAAACCAACCAAAGCAGTCAGAACCATCAAATGGGGTTAGATATCAGAAAGGTCTAACCACAAGAGTGCTTCTACATCAGCACTAGTGAAGCAACTTTTGCTGAGGATCCATGAATGAGACGTGAGACTAATACAACATGGTACTCGACATGGCGGACCTAACCAACCAGATCAATCGAGAATATCAACAGGGTTACATAACCTAGTACGGTCTAAACCCCAAGGCACTCAAAGTGAGCTAGCGAGGAAAATCTCGTTGGGCAACTCTCCCATTTAGCAAAGTAGTTCTGTTGGGGATACATCAAATATACCGGTGGGAACATAGACTAGCTGAGCTACTAATACAACATGTCATTCGATGGGGCAGATCAAAATCAATCAAACCGACCGAAAAATCATCAAGGTAGACTCAAAAGTCCAAATGTAGGGTGATTTAAGCTAGCAATAGCGAAGTAAGTCCCACTAAAAGTGAGCTAGCGAGGAAAATCTCGTCGAAATAGTTTCCCTCAGAACTAGCGAAGTAGTTCAAAAGTCCAAATGTAGGGTGAATTAAGCTAGCAATAGCGAAGTAAGTCCCACTAAAAGATCCCTCAGAACTAGCGAAGTAGCTATCGCAAGGGAGAGCTCGATGAATATTTCCAACAATAACTTACTAAGGCAATTCTCGTGGGGAAAATATCGGGGCAAGCGTCAGGTATCAAAAGTGGATCTGACGAAGGACATGGATCGGACAGATAACAGCAAATTCTATAATCGATACAACATGTCGCTCTGACAAGACAATGAAAATTGACCGGTTCAAGATTATCAAAGAGGGTGGATGAATAAAACATACCAACCCTATATATGATACTGCTACCAGAGATTTGGTAGAATGAATTCCGCTGGGGAATTGCTGCAGTATCTAAGAATAGTTGGCACAAGGGTATGTTGCCCTTAGGCTAACCCAAAAAACATCGCTCAAAGGGGAAAACACCACACTCAGTTGAAGTGAGTGGGAAACTCTAGTTTGGATCCACATGGGGTGCTCAACCAAATAGAGGTAGGGAGGAATGGAGCATAGCTTCCCGCACAATAAGGTATCAATCAAAATTGACCTCGGACAATCGAGACACCTGAGAGGGGTTGGACAAAATAGAGTGTACCAGCCAAATGGTGTTTAGCCATAAGACAAAAAACCAAAACATATCCCGTAAGAGGGAATACACCACACTCATCTGAAGTGAGCGGGACGAGCATATCCGTATAAAGGTGTTGGGTTTGGACCCTATGTATAAAAGGTAATCAAAATAGAATGGTAAGAAAAAGCATGGCTTTCCTGCATGAGGCAAATATCAATCGAAATTGACTTCCATCAATCGATATATTGCAAAACGTTAGCTAGGCAAGATATGCTAACGAGGGAATGCCTAGTCTTGAAACTAAGCTCAAATACTCTAAAAAGAAGGTATCTTCCACTCTCATTTAGAGTGAGTAGATAAAAACATATCTACCACACTCATTTATAATGGGTGGGACACGCTCGTTCAGACCCGCTCGAAGTAGAAAGAAATATAAGAGAAGTACTGGGATTCTCTTACACTGATTACTGGTTGCCCCAGGTATAAGCTGCCCCTGCCCGTAGGACTTCCACTTTGCCTCTGTGGCAATTTAGAAATCAGTTTTAAGAGATGTTAAAGACCTCTTGTACGTGCAAAAACACACATCCTTTTTCTTTTCTATATTAATGATTGCCTTATTAATTAATTGCTCAAATTTTGAAATTTAATGATTTTCATATATTATTATTGAGCTCAGTATGAAACTTCACATTTCAACTTAGTTTCAGAAAGAAAACAATGGTAAAAATCTTAACTTTCTTTTATAAATTGTGAAAAATATATAGCAATTATTTAGTCATATATATATATATATATATATATTGACATATGTATTTTTTTTATCTCTGGCTTAAGCTGTTATCAGAAATGATCTGGTGTGACATACCAAATCAAATTATCAAAGAGAGTGGATGATTAGAACATACCAACCCTATATATGGTACTGCTAACATAGATTTTGTAGAATGAATTCCGCTAGGGAAACACCACAATATCCAAGAATGATTGGTCAAAAAGTAACTTTCCAACCACAAGAGTATGTGTATGTAGCTCTCAGAAAGAGTATGTAGCTCTCAGACTGACCCAGAAAACATCCCTCAAAGGGGAAAACACCACATTCATTTGAAGTGAGTGGGAAATTCTAATTCGGACCCATACGGGGTGCTCAACAGAATAACGGTGTCAAGGAAAAGTCAAGGAAAATGGCAAAAAAGAGGTATCAATCGACTTGACATCGGCCAGTCGAGACACGTAGGAAGGGTTGGGCAAAATAGAGTGTACGAATCAACTAGTGTCTAGCCATAAGATACAAACTAAAACATATCCCATAAGAGGGAAAACATCGCACTCATCTAAAGTGAGCAAAACGAGCATATCCGTAGAAAAGGTGCTCAGTTCGGAACCTACGTAGAATGGGTAACCGAATAAGAATGCTCGGAAAGGGTATGGCTTTCCTACAATAAGGCAAAAATCAATCAAAATTGACTTTCGTCAATTGGAGATATTGCAAAAGGTTAGCTAGGCATCATTTGCTAACCATAGAATGCTCAGTTATAAAGCTGAGCTTCAATCTTGTAAAAAGAGGGCATCTTCCAATCTCATTTATGATGAGTGGAACATACGTATCTACCACACTCATTTATAATGGGTGGGACACGATCATTTAGACACGCTCAAAGCGAGGGACCGAAAAGAGAGGATAAGAGAAGTACTTGGCTTCTCTTACACTGATAACTGGTTGCGTCAGGTATAAGCCGTCCGTAGGACTTCCACTTTGCCTATTTAAAAATTCAAAAATTAGTTTTAAGAGATGCTCAAGACCTCTATTACATCGTGCAATGAAGCACTAGAAAAGGTGGGTGTACGATATGTCGTACAACATGCCCACAAAGAAGGCTAGTCGACTTCCAAAGGAAGGACTACCGGGACCCTAGGGTCAACGCATGAAGAGTAAAAAGTGGTGGGCAGAATTTTAGCCCGAAAAGCAAGTCAATTTCCAAAGGAAGGACTATCGGACCCATAGGGTTGACACATAAAGTGTAGAAGAATGTGGGTGTACTCTATGCTGTACAACATGCCCACTGAGCTACTGAGAGCCTTTCATGCCATTCATATTTTTTATTGGCATATATATTTTTTATCTCCTGCATAAGCCATTATCAAGAATGATCTGATGTAACATACCAAATCGAACTGGTATGAGGAGCTCTCATGCAGGCATCTTAGATTCATGACCAGCTATACAATGCAAAACATGATGTTTGCAAAATTCAGGTCCAGGTGGGATTTTCCTTAAGTACTCTTCCCTAGCCCCTTTCCTTTAATTATTCTCACCCTTAGCCTAATAGGCCTCGTTATTCGTATCCAGGTGTCAAGAAAATATTTTCATTTTGGAGATGTCTTTAAATCAATTACTGATTTATCAGTCATCCCAATGTGACTTAACAATTCTCTGAACCTCAATATTCTAAGGATCTTACCAGGAGAATTTTAAAATCAAAAAGTTCTTTACATTGAAACTTTTGATTTCCCGCTCACCTCAAGCTTCTTCTCAGGAGTGTTGGCCAAATTTCACTTTTAAGGCCTTTTTGCACATTTTTTTTAATTTTTCTTGAGAATTACTATATCTGGTAGAGCTTCTTTTGTAATAAAGTAGTTTGTTTTGACTCAAAATTCTCCCGAATAAAATTCTTAAAATTTCATGATCCATTAGTTATTAAGCTTCCATCGGTCTAGTTGGATGGAAAAGGAAGAGATCTAAATAGTCTCTGAAACTACTAACATCTCAATGACACCCATCTAGTCATTCTGAGGTGCTCTCAAGACTTAAGTGAAACTTCATTAAAGTAAGGGATTTGGTCATCGTGACTTAGTTTGAATCCACCAAACCATGAGGATTTGCAAATCCTAAGAAGGTGCATACATGATCTGGTCCAAGTTTATCTGGTGCATACATGATCTGGTCCAAGTTTATCCTCAGGATATATCCTAGATTCAACCTCAAGAATTATCAAAGGCAAACCTAAGACAAGATTGACTGAGGGGTGCAATTCTTTTTGGAACCATCTCAACGACCTCCAAAAATTGGAGTCGGAGCAGCAAGAGACGTCGAAATATCTCGGTCATATAAGTAGGGTCTAACCGATAACGTTGGATATCGAAGTATCCCGATGAGTCATAGACTGATTTATAGAGGCTAAGAGTCTAATCAGTTCAACATTAATATCAACAAGGTGATAAAGATCAATCAAGCCAAACAAAACATATCCATGAGGTTGGATATGGAAGATGGATTAATCTCGCAATGATACTTTCACATCAAGAACAGACTAGAAAGTCAATAAGATTCTTAAAAAGATGAGGCACCATATCATAGTCAGGTTCAAGGCAGACTAACTAGATCAAATGCTAGACATGTAGAATGGTCTTAGCAACAAAATGCTCTCATCAAGAGCATAGCCAAAAGGCAAACAGGCTCAAATCGAATGAAACACTCTCAAATAATCTGGGAGATGTGTATCCTAGGTAAACATGGATCGATCAAGACTAACACAGTGGTCTAATCGATACAACATGTCATCAACAAATAGGTTTCGGGGCATCCCCCAATTGGAGTATAGAGCATCCATATTAGTCTTGCATAATAGGTGAAAAAAGGTAGGATAAAGCACTTTTCAAAGCAAAGGCAAGTAAACTCCTCACTGTAGAATGTAGAAAGTCATTCTACATGCAGCGTCGGGATATCAAGAGGCGTGGTGGCTGGAATTTGCCTAACGCACTGGGTATTTGCCAAAGTAGAGCAATCAAATTCTGTTCTCAAATAAGGTGAGAATTGGCGGGGTGCACCCCTGACCTCTCTTTATCAAAATAAGACAAATTCATCTTTATCGATGAAAAGGAAGCCACAAAATTTTTCTTATAGCTCATGGAAAGAGTAGGCACATTAAATGTGGGAATAAGCCACTCCAACATGATCATAGTAATACCTGGCACAACATCTAGTACAGTGGCACTAAGTACAACACCAAGGGTCCCATGAAATACCTTGGCAGTTCTCATGGACTGCACAACAGATAGCTAATATCCCGACCTCGTAACGGACTGATAGGCAAACCTTGGTCTCCTACTATGAGGGCCTATAGGAAAAGATGAATAAAAAAGTTTCCTAGGACATCTAGATGATCCAGGTAAAGAACTTCTTTCAAGGAAGAGGACTCAGTCCTCGTAGAGGGGAAACTGCTCCAATAATTTTCTTGGCAAGTATATTTGTAGTGGAGTCATTAATATAGGCCGTAGAATTAGAGCAATCTACGTCCTGAGGAGGGGAACCCTCACAGCTATCATGGTCGACGTGTATTCCATACAACCATACAATACAACAGAGTGATTCCTAGCCAAGGGAGTGCCAAATTTCCTACCAACATGGAACCACAACAGGTAAATAGACCTGTGGCTAAGTCAATTGCAATAATTGTAGCAGTCTGTTCATATCCCTCTGGACACCCTCGCCCAATGTAGGGACAGGCGAGACTCAGAGAAAACCTTAAACGATGGAAGCTGGGACGGTCGTCAAACCAGCGGAAACATTTTTTCTTAAATAAGATGTTGCTCCTACGATTTTCTCGGTCAAAGAACTCGTGGTAACAGCAAAAACACAGACTGCAATGTGAGAATAACTTGCATTCTAGGGAAGAAACAATTCCCACATAATTCTGGCTAGAACATAGTCCACATTGCCAGACATAGGAAAAAAAAATGATTCTCAGTTGACGGGATTTGAACATCATCCCGTGTCGGAATCGAAAGGAGTCATGACGAGGACATGGTCCACATTGCCAGAGGACAAAAAAAAAGGATTCTCAGCCGACAGGACATAAGCATGATCCCGGGCCGGAACCAAAGAGAGTCATAGCGGTGGCATATCACACCGCCAAAGGACACTACCATAAAAAGGTAACTCTAGCTCACTTAGATAATGCAACATCCGCGGGATGGAAACCCTCAAAACACGGAAGGACTACAAAAGAGGCCAGGAAACGAGACAGTATTGTAGCGCATTGCCATCTGGAACCAGCCTCTTCCTTGAGGGAAAAGTAGCACCGATACGAGCTACTATAACGAAAAGAGTGTCACATGCACAACTCTTTTAAAAGGAGGGCACGCAACCAGCATTCGGTGGGGTTGTAATCCACACAACCGGGGACAGTAGCAAAACGACTGACATTTCGGGGGCGAAAAATACCTCCTAAACTGGAATCGGGATAGGTGTAGAAACCTGAAGCAAAACATGCTGCTCAATACACAGCAACCCATTCCTAGTCTTCCTAGCGTTCCTGCCTAATCGATGGATAGGTGGAATCTCAGGGAAACTGGAACAGAAAGGGAGCCAAGACAGAAGTCACAATGGTGACAATGGTAACAGACATACTGGTAGTAAAATATTCACCTACCTATGACAGAGAGATCAGTGAAAACACAGAGGTAAGAGTCTGGAAAAGACCGTCAGGTGCTGCGGCGTGTCGCTATTGAGCGTCGGCTTCTTTTTGTAAAAGAAGAGGGCGCGATTCCAACCACTGCAACAAAGAAAGCTCGCTATGCACGAATTCCCTTTTAAGGGGGAGAGCACAAAGAAAATGCCTCAGCGGGCATAAAAATGACTCAATATGCACGTCTCCAAGGGGGAGGGCACAGAGCAAACGCCTCAGAGGGCGTAGGATCACATAAGGTAATCTCACATGGGTGCTCAAAGGAACTGAAGGTTATGACACCCTCAGGAGCACAGAAAGTGCTCTGGAAGAAGGGAAAGGGTTCCCCCGGCGATAGCGATCATATCCATCTTCCTGCTCTTCCGCGTAGCGGGGCAAAAATGGACAACAATCAAAAATAGGAAAAGGTTATGAAGTCAATCAAAAAATACAACGACATCGATGCATGTGATAATGCAGCAACAGAACTGTCGAGGGTGAGAAAGGGACAGAATGCATCGAGTTGCTACACCTAGCAACTGACACATGGACTGAAAGCCAAGGTCTCACAAAAGGCTCAACTGATACTTGAAGGAAGAGAACTAGGTCATGATAATATGAGTGAAACTCCTAGTACGGAGAGAGGCTATAACCCCAAAAAATAAAACTCCAAGTATGGAGAGAGAGACTCGTCCCCAGCGGAGTCGCCAGATTTGTTTTCCGTTCATTTTTCTCTTTTTTTATTTTTAAAGGAGTCGCCAGCTTGTCGATCGTTGTATACTTCCCCCATTCGAATAAATCTCCCTTTCGAACCATATAGATGATTCAAAGAGGAGAGGAATCAAATAAGAAGTGACATACGATAAAGTGACAAACAAGAGAAAAAGTAAAACGTGGAGAGTCTAGGTGCGATAAACCTCACAAAGATAATAAACCTCACAAAGATAGGTTAAGAATGTCCGCCCAAATAAGATAGGGCGGAGGTACCTTAAACCAATACCCGTGAAAGAAGTATCTACATAAACTACCCATAACCAGAGAGTCAGGTGTATGTACCTGTTCTTGGGTCAAGAGCACTCCCAGAGGAAGGTGTTCCTATTGGTTAATTACATCTTGGGGGATACCCAAGAATACTCTCGATAAAAGGAGTTTCACTTCATATTATCATAAAATTGGGCCGATAAAAAGGAGTTTTGTTTAAATTATCATGAACTTGGGAAATAGGTACTCAAAAGAAGGTTATTCCGTGTGGGAACAGTTTTGATGCTTCAAAACTCGCACTAAGTCATCGGGCAGAGAGTGTCTCTCACATTACGAATGGGTAGCGACTCATCGGCACGCGAGGCCCACGAAATAACCTAAATCATCTTGACGGGGATATTCAAACATGTCAAAGCACGTCCGTGCCAAAGGGTGAAGGACAAATCGTCGTATCCCAAATGGGCAGCAACTCATCGACATCGAGTCGTCAAAGTGATATCAACAAAATCAAGGAGCGACAGGACTCAAAGGGGGCTCAACAATAGGAAGGTAGAGTGATCCTAAAGGGTAGACGTAACTGGGTCAAGGTACCACGGACCCGTCATACACAGCTACTAGGACCCTAAGTCTACCTGATCGTGAAGGTAGTTGACCCAACACGTCCTGAAATTCCCGGTCAGCAATACGTGAATTGCATCATCCACGAGAACCTTGGTATCCCTAGGGTTTAAGGTCAAAGGAAGGAAACTATATCTTATGACTACAAGCTGGAGCTCCAAGAAGTGAGACTTATACTTGCTGAAATAGCAAGGATGCCTTGGGAAAGAAAAAAAAAGTGGAGGTTCAGCTACAAAGCTAGAAACGCTCCAAACAAAAGGACTTACACCCCGTCTGGGTCGGGGAGCCTTCTAACACCCTAGGCGCACTAGA
>NW_018251357.1:21858-30849 GCF_001263595.1 Phalaenopsis equestris | reverse complement strand
TACGGGGACTCCTCCTCGGGACATGCAAACATGAATGCAGTTATCTAGAATGATCCTAAGTATTGTGGAGGCCCTACTAATATATGCAAGAAAGTAAATGTTGCAATTTTTAAATCCTAAATATATGCAAGAATGTGCAAGTGTGATATATGACACACAATATGTAACAATGCAAGACACACATATGCAAACAATGAGGTGCAAATGACTACACATGATAGCGAGTCATGCTCGTACTAACGACCTCACCCAGGAAACCTAAGGTTTAGACCCTTGGAAATGCGGCACCGCCGCCTCTTATTTTGGTGGGGACATGGGGGGAGTTTTCTCCCTGGATCTTCTAAGTGAAAACTCTCCACGGCGTCGCAAAATGTGGTAGTTACAAAGCTTTCACCATTTCGCGAACTCCTCCAGACTTTGCAAAGTGAGCAAGCTACGAAGCTTCTCTCGCTTTGCCAAGCCCGACCCCCTAGCTTCTCCAAGTAAAGCTGGGGAAACCCAAAGCAAGGGAAGTGAGGAACTCTAACCCATCAAGACTTGTGCTAAGGCTCACAACAAATGGGAGACACTCGGCTCTACGTTTGGCTCTACGTAGGGCATTTGGTTACGCACAGGAAGTCCTAACCTAAATGCTAGCTCTAGGAAATTGACGATCCATCACGTAGGCACGTAGTTGCACCGACCCATGTTGGCGCACGCACCCCTTTTCGGCGATCGAACCCACACGCCTAGACACCACTAAACCTAGGGCTAGCTAGGAGTTAGAGAATCTCACCACCGTGACGGTTGCAGACGCGTTCTTTCTTCTTGCGCCAAGCTCATTGACGTTCGATCCATGCTCCAGTGTGCTTCTTAAAACGCGCACAGGACAAACAATGCCAACAAAGGCAAGAGAGGAAAGGATCAGGGAGCGCAAAGTATCCAAAAATAATATTTTTTGCATATAAAAGTATAACCAAAATATACCTTTGCGAGGGAGGTTGCTCGATGACGGTGAAGGAGGGGAACCCACGAGGTAAAAAATGCACGCGCCTCCTCGAACAGCGGCAACACTCGCTGTCCGGCGACGCCGAAGTGCTCAGGTGAAGTATCCGGCTGCCGGGAGGGTAAAATGGCGAGGTGGAGGAGTTGACCGAGAAAAAAAATAATAATAAAAAATAGAAGAAAAAAGAAGAAGAAGAAGAAGAAGGAGATAAAAATAATAATAATAATAAAATAAAATAAATAAAAAAAATTCGGAAGAAGGGGAAGAAGAAGAAAAAGAAGAAGAAGAAGAAGAAGAAGAAGAAGAAGAAGAAGAAGAAATAAAAAAAGAAGAAGAAAAATTAGGAGAAGAAGAAGAAAAAGATGATGAAGAAGAAGAAGAAGAAGAAGAAGAAATAAAATAAGAAGGAGAAAAATTTGGAGAAGAAGAAGAAGAAGAGGAGGAGGAGGTTGGCGGTTCGAAAGGGTGAGGGTGCCGGCGACGAGCTTCACCGGCGTGGAGAAGGCCGACAGCGGGAAGCTAGGGCACGGGCGGTTTTCGCGAATGGGAGAGGGGTCGGGTGTGAGGAGATGCGGAGAAGAGGGGAGAGAGGAGCGATGGTTTGCGTAGGTTTTTAAACGGATAATAGATATTTTATTATAATAATAATAACAATAATAATAATAATAATAATAATATTATTATTATTATTATTATTATTATTATTATTATTATTATTATTATTATCTCTCCGTATCTTTTTTGCCGAACACATCATCGTAGCGAAATGAACTTCTCCCCTAGGTAAAATCGACATCCTAGACTCACTAGTTTGGTCGGTTTCGTCGTTCGGGGTTATTCAGACCACTTTTTTTTTTAGCAATTTGGGTCAAAACAATAATTTGCGCATTTTTACCTCGTATTAAAACCGTTAATGACACGGACGCCCTCCTTAGGTAATATCGATGTCCCATATTCCCATGGCATCAAAAGCCGATGCCAACAATTATTTTTATTTTTTTTTATACTGATGGTTGAAGAAATGGCTACCAATAATTTTCAAAGGCCTTCTGAGAGGGTGAATCCAAAGAAAATAGCAAATATTCATGAATGTGATGCATTTACTATGTTAGCAAATCAAGTTGCTACAATTTCAAGTAAGTTAGACCAATTTGGAATAAATTTTTCTCAACCAATTTCCATGATTGAAGAGAATTCATTAGGCCAAATGGTAGATTCTCAAGCATTATTAGAAACTTTGATTTTCATAAATAATAAGCAGAATAACCCATATCCAAATCATTATAACACTAGAATAATACTACGGGTGGTAATAATTAACAATGGGGGAACAATCAAGGAAACTCATTGGGAAACTAGAACAACCAAGGGAATAATAATTATAGATCTACTTATCCTCAAGGTTTCAACAGTAATACACAATTTAATTAGAAGAAGTTATCTATAGAAGAAGTGGTGTTACAAATGAGAAATCAGTTACAAAGTCAAGGAGCTACAATTAGAAATATTGAGAATCAAATTAGACAAATTGCAAATTCATTAAGTAATAGATCCCAAAGAACTCTTCCTAGTAATACTGAAACAAATCCGAAAGACCAAAATAAAGAGCAAGTAAAATCCGTTTAACTTAGAAGCGGAAGAGAGTTGGAAGGTAGGATTAAAAAAGAAACTGAAGTAGAGAGAGAAGAATTTGAAGAATCAAAATTGGACGCTCCAAAAAATTCTGAAATACATATTTCTCCACTTAAAATTGATTTATAAAAACCACTACCTCCATTTCTTCATAGAATTTGTCAACAGAAGTTGGATAAGTAATTTTCAAAATTTATGGAGAGTTTTAAGAAGCTTATATTTAATATTCCATTTGCCAAAGCCTCAGAATAAATGTCAAGCTATGTAATGTTTATGAAGGATATTATCACAAATGAAAGTTTGAAGATAATGAGACTCTCGCACTTAATGAGGAGTGCAGTGCTATAATTCAGTAAAAGATTCCTAAAAAGCTTAAAGATCCTGGTAGCTTTACAATTTTATATGCAATAGGAGACAGATTTTATGGAAAAGCTTTATGTTATTTAAGTTTAAGCATTAACCTTATGTCTTATCAATATTTAAAAAATTGGGATTAGGAGAAATAACCCTTACTACTGTAACTTTGCAGTTAGTAGATTGTCAATAACGTACCCTTAAAGAGTTATAGAAGAAATCCTAGTGAAAGTGGATCAATTTATCTTTCCTGTTGATTTCATTATGTTGGATACAGAGGAAGATAAAGAGATACCTATCATTTTAAGGAGACCTTTCCTAGCCACAGGAAGAGCAATGATAGATGTGTAGAAAAATGTCAATTTATGGTAGTAGGAGCAATTGTATTAGGACATAAAATATAAGAAAATGGTATGTAAATAGATCATGCTAAAATTCAAGTTATCGTTAATTTACCTTATCCAGCAAATATAAGGGAAATTAGGAGTTTCTTAGGACATGTTGGATTCTACAAACGATATATTAAAGACTTCCAAAAAATTGCTAAGCCTTTATGCCATTTACTGGGGAAAGATGTAATTTTCAATTTTGATGAGGAATGCTTAAAAGCTTTTGAATTATTAAAAGAAAAATTAGTTACTGCACCAATTATAATTTCACCAGATTGGGGAAAACCTTTTGAATTAATGTGTGATGCTAGTGATTATTCTATTGGAGTTGTTTTAGGACAAAGATATGATAAAATTTTTAAGGTAGTTTACTATGCTAGTAAAACTCTTAATGAAACTCGGTTTTATTATACAACAACTGAAAAAGAGTTATTAGCAATAGTATATGCCTTTGATGAGTTTAGATCATATTTATTTGGAAATCATTGCGTAGTGCATACATATCATTCTTCTATTAAGTACTTAATGAAAAAGAAGGATGCTAAAGAAGGATGCAAAACCTAGACTTATAAGATGAATTCTTCTTTTGTAAGAATTTGATTTTGAAATAGTAGATCGAAAGTGAACTGAAAATCAAATTAATGAACATTTGTCCAAGCTTGATTTAGAAAAACCACTCTCTTTGGAAAAAGAAATTAATGAACATTTTCTAGATGAAAAACTGTTCAATATTAGTTCAATATTAATGAGTAAATGAGTAGTGTGTTCCGTGGTATGTCGACATTGTGAACTTTCTTGTTAGTGATATTATACCCTATGGAATGACATACCAATAGAAGAGGAAATTTATTCTTAAAGCTAAGACTTATATAATTTTGAATTTGGGGGATATTTTTGTGTTGATAAAACTGCATACAAAAATTTACAATCTGGATTCTATTGGCCTACAATTTTTAGAGATGTTAATGCTTATATCAAAACTTGTGATAGATGTCAACGAGTATGCAATATTAGTAGAAGAAATGAGATGCCCCTCAATTATATGCTAGAAGTTGAAATATTTGATGTTTGAGGGTTAGATTTCATGGGACCATTTAAACCATCTTTCGAAAATATATATATTCTGTTAGCAGTGGACTATGTTTCCAAATGGATAGAATTTTTTTCTTTACCTTGATATGATGCTCAAAGTGTTGCAAAGTTTTTGAAAATGAACATATTTTGTAGATTTGGGATGCCGAGAGTTATCATAACTGATGGGGGAAATCATTTCAAAAATACCATAATGGAGAAATTATTAAAGAAATATCATATAAATCATAGAATTGCTACTACTAATCATCCTCAGACAAGTGATTTGGCTGAATTATATAATTGGGATATTAAAAGAATTATGGAAAAATCTGTGAATTCAACAAAAAATGATTGGTCAGTCAAACTTGACTATGCTTTGTGGGCTTATAGGACTGCATATAGAACTCTTATAGGAATGTCCCCATATAGGCTAATATTTAGGAAAGCTTGTCACTTACCAGTTGAACTAGAGCATAAAGCATATTGGGCAATTAAAGAGTTCAATTATAATTTGAAAGATGCTGGTGAGAAAAGATTATTGCAATTAAATGAGCTTGAAGAGATAAGGAATGAATCTTATGAAAGTTCTAAGATTTACAAAGAAAAGAGGAAGAAGTGGCGTGATTAAAGGACTCTTACTAAAGATTTTCAGCCAGGGCAACAAGTTTTGCTATATAATGCAAGGTTAAGATTATTTTCAGGCAAACTTAAGTCTAGGTGGATGGGGTCATTTGTTGTGATAAAAGTTTATCCTTATAGAGCTGTGGATATTAAAGATCCTAAGACTGATAAAGTTTTTAAAGTGAATGGTGATAGACTTCTTATTTTATAGGGGATCATCATAAATTTAATGAAGGAATGATGTTGGGTCAACCAGAATAAGCACTGGTTTCGTCGGGCTGATGACGTTAAACCAAGCGATTTGTGGGAGACAACCCATAATTATCAGTGTGTTTTGCTTTGAATTTTGTTTTTGTGTGATTAAGAAAATTAACGTAGTATTTTTTACACTATTATGTGTTAGCATTGATTTTAAGACTTTATTTAATAACCTAGACATGTTAGAATGAGAATTTAGACGTTTAGTTGACTGGTACAAAAATATGCACTGGCGCTAAGCGCGACAGTTAAAAAATATGTGCTAAATTAAGATTCTAGAAGGTTTAACCACCAATTGGTTTGTAAAAACATGTCAAGGTAGTTCTAAGAGTAAAGAGATTTAGGCCTATAAATAGAAGGGTCCAACGAAGGAATTTCGCCCCATATCATTTTCAGACCTAAAGTCTACAAGAAAGAGAGATTTTGATAAGATGTCTTCATGGAAGATGGATTTGAAAAAAAAGGAAGAGACCATGAGGAAAAGATTCATTAATCAATGTGCACAAGAGATGTATAACGGTTTCTTAGCCATTAGTGTTGAAGGAATATGGGAAAAGATCAACAAAATTGAGACTACCATGGCTTTACTTGAGACTAAGTTAATTGAGATTCAGGCACATCCTGACCATATTGGATGGCAATTGAAAATGCAATTTAGCCATACTAGTTATATAGAGGAAGCAAATTAGGAGTTGTTTCTTAAGCAGAAAAGGATTGAAGAAGATAGTATTATAGCTCGTCATCACCGTCCGTTTATCAACTTTATATTCCGATTGCCTCAGGAGAGACTAATGAAAAACCGGAGTTTGTCCCATCAAATGATGAGTGGAATTAAGTTCTATGTCTGAGTTTGTTTGTTAGCAGTCGTTGTGTTTATGTGTCAGTGTTTAAGTCTTGTTTTTTAGTGTTTATGCTTTTATGTGTTTAATTGTGAATGTTTGTTAAGTGTTCGTGCTTAGAAAATTTTGTCATCCAAGACTATTATGAGTGAGAATTAAGTGTTATATGTACTTATAATTGTTTGTGAATGAAATATATGTTTGTTTGTGTGAAAATTAGTGTTATTTTTAGCCTCAAATTGAATTGAGTTAATAGAGAATTTTGAGAGAGAGGAGAGTTAAAGGAGATGAAAATAGTCATTTAAGTGTTATGAGATCATTTAGGGGTGGTATACTTAGGTAAATAGTGTATTTTACTTAAGTTCAAAAATTTCAAAAATCATGCACTGGCGCCTAAGCGCCGCATCTCGCGTTTAAGCGTAAAGTAACCCGAGAGGCAGATGCTTAAGCGCCACTTTTCCGCACTTAAGCGAGAGGCATCTGCTTAAGCGCCACTTTTCCGCACTTAAGCGCCGGTTCACGAATGGTTAAAAGTGAAAAATTAACCCAAAAATCGCCATTTTTCTCCCTCCCGTCACCTTCAACCTCTTTAAATTGAGATTTTTTAGAGCTAGAGCACACTATTAAGTGGAGATTTCTTGGTGGAATCAAGAAAAATTTGCTAGATTTGGATTTCTTAAGGTAAGAGCTTTACTTTTATGCAAAAATTTTGGATTTTCACCATGTATTTTGAGTACATTTGGAAGAATTCGAAAATTCACTATTCATGGTGAAAAATGAGGGCAAATCTATGGATATTGCATAGGAAGTGTAGTTTATGCTTTTAGAAGTTTAGTTTAGTAGTTTAAACTTGATTTTTGAAGTTATTTTTGAAATTTTATAAAATTGTAGAATGGCACCAAGAATGAAAATTAGTAAAGGAAAGAGCTCTTTTGATCGAGCAAATTTGTGAGTTCAAAAGCTCAAGATATGTACAGTGATGCGTTTGAATCACGAATGCTTATCCATGAGCATTGTTTTAAGAATCCTGGTGGATCTGTGGAAGATCTGATCGTTCACCGACAGTGGGAACGATTATGTTGGTTTTCTATTGTTGTAGTTATATATGTTGTTAGGTGCTGTTGTTTCTATGCAAACCTCCCTGAGGCTGAAGAAAATAGATTCATGGTGCGAGGAAAGTTGGTACCTTTTCACCGGAGGTAATCAATTTTTTCTACCATTTACCACAGGATATTTTATGTTTTTATGCAAATTATAGTTCAATTTAAATAGAGCTAGATGAGATTATTTCGTATTTGATTGTTGGAAGAGGACTCTAGAAGATCACAAATGAGAGGAGAGTCAATTTTTCCACATCAAAGTTAAGTGCACCTTTGAAGGCATGACACTATTTTATTTATGCCCGTCTATTACCAACAAATCATCTCAGTGAAGTTGCCAGAGAGACAGAGTGACGGTAAAATATTTTATCCGGAAGGAAAGCTCATCAACATAAGAGCTTTGATATATCAGACTATCATCCGTTCTGTCACTGCTGGTACTACTGTAGGTCTGGGATTTGTTTCCTTGATCTTTTCTTTATGTGAGCAGACTAGAGTGAAATATGATAGCTGGGAGGAAGTACTATTGCCTTTAAAGCCTATTACAAAAGTGAATGTGAAGACTTATTCTGAACATTCTATTTTTGGCTAGAGGGGAGGATTTTCAAGGAGCTATGGAATGGAAACGTCTGCTGCTTCTACCTCTGCTGTTTCTACATCTAGACCATCTACCTCACGTGCTTCTACTTCTAGAGGTGAGTCTACTGAGACCCAGGATAAATTATTACAGAGGATGGTGGACAATATTAATTATACCACTGATAAAGTTTAGAATTTAGAGCATTTTGCAGAACATACTGATAGGTATAATAGAAGAAGAAGTGATTATGAAGAGAAATTTTACTCATCTTTGGAGAGCCTCATTAGGGTAACCAAGGAGTGTAATTTCTTCCATATCCTAGATACCCTAATTATGAGCCTGTAGATATTTGGGATAGCGGTGATTCTGAGAGTGATGAGTAGGACTATGACATTTATTTTTATGTTTGTATTATGATATGGACTATGTACTCTGTTATGAGCCTGTAGATATTTGGGATAGCGGTGATTCTGAGAGTGATGAGTAGGACTATGACATTTATTTTTATATTTGTATTATGATATGGACTATGTACTCTAGGTAGTTACATTTGCATTTATGTGTTTATTTGGACTTCAGACATATGATGTTATGTGCTTTTATGCTTTGGAACTGAGACATGTATGTTTGTGTGTTAGTTTAGATTTTGTGATGTATGAGACTGTTATTTTGTTTAATTGTATTGTGATGTTATGTTTCGTAAGTAGTTTGTTTTCAAATGCTAGGGTAGTAACTGTTGTTGTGTGTTTAGTACTGTGTTAGTTAGTTAAGGATTGAACTTGGTTCTATGTCTTTTGAAAAGCTGAAAATCTTGCTAAATTTAGTTTTAAAATTTTAAAATTAGAAAATTGCTACCCTGTATTTTTCTTTTATCTTGTTAGTGTGTTTGTTTTTATGTTGAGACTGTGAAGTCAAAGTTACTGTGTTAGTTTAATTTTATGTTTGTACCCACTATTTAGAAGTCTACTGAATCTCTACATGTTAAATTGAAATGAAAATGATAGAAAATTAATCAAAAATTAATTTTACTCTTCTTTTTAGTTTTATACTTGTATACTTAGGATATAAATATTTATATATGTCTATAATCAAATATATATATTTGCTATTAAACTGTTTAATCTGTTAGAAATTTAAGTTTAGGGGGGGGGGGGATGGA
>NW_018251357.1:19942-21693 GCF_001263595.1 Phalaenopsis equestris | reverse complement strand
CTTTAGGAAAGGAGAAGTGGAATTCAAAACCATTAAAGACCTATCCATATATAGTAATCCTTGCCTAAAAAGAAAAGAGAAGAAAAGGAGAAAAAGAAAAAAAAGAAGAGGAAAAGAAAAGAAATAAAAGAGAAAGAAAAAGAAAAAAATTATAATGGAGGAGAAGCTTGAGGATTAGTGCCTAATCAAAAATTGGTTCCACATTTGATCTTTTTAAAGTATAAGACTTGAGAAAATCTTAAGCTTAAGAATATAATATAGTAAGTAAAATTATTTTTAATAAAATTTTTTAAGTCGAGATAATGAAAGGACTAAATTCTAAACTTGGAGAATCTACAATATTTCTGAATTAGATAGGAACTCATATTTTCATCTTTCTTAACATTAAAAATTTCTAAACCGTAAGTTGGTCTCATTTAGTGAATATTTTTCTAAATTGGACTACTATATTTCTAAATCTAAATTTTAGTAACTCCTAAAAAAACTCATATACAAATCATACTTATTTAGTTTTTAAGGATTGAAGTGTCATTTGAGGACAAGTAACATTTTAAGTTTGGGGGATTTTGATACACCTAAAATATATAGTGTTTTTAAAAGCATTTTTATAACTATTTTTGAGGTATTGTGCTTTAATGGAAGGTATTTGTGTGTTTTTCTCTCAGGTACGAGTAAAAAGGTGAAAAATGCTAAAAAAAGTGAAAAGGGATCAAATTTGAAGCAAAAAGTTTAAAATTGTGCTAAAGTGTTTTGGTGCCTTAGCGCCAGATCTATCGCTTAAGCACCGGCTAAACAGAGAAGCCTAGATCTGACGCTTCAGAGCTAGAGTCCCCGCGCTTAAGCGTCAGAGTCCTCGCGCTTAAGCATCAGAGACAGTTATTTGGTGGTTTTCTTCATTTGGTCAAATTTTGAAGAGGTATTTGAGGCATCTATTGGCTAAAGAGGGTAGTTATGACCATTAGAAATGAAAGTATTATTAAAAGACTTACGAAAGGAGGAATCCCTTGGAGAATACATCGAATTGGAACACATTTTGAAGAGTTATCCAGACACCTCTTGAAGATTTATAAAAGAAGGAAGTTGAGACTTTTTAAAGTGTGCTTGAAAGTTCTGAAAAGTGTTGGAAAGGAGAGAGTTTTGGAGAGATTTTCAGGCACCACAAATTTACTTTATTGTTTTTGTTTTTAGTTTATTTTGAGAGTGTTGTAAAAGAGAAGAGATTCAAAAGAACTTCAAGAGTTCGGTGGAGGATTTGAGATAAGTTTTTATCTTTTGTTTTAAACTACTTTTGGTTTTAGTCGAGACTTCTTGTTGGTTTGACAATGATTTTTACTTTTAAACTAAATTATGGTTTTGTTTTCATGGATTCTGAGTAGTTTTCTTTATCTTTCTCCTTAAAATGATAAGTAATTAGAGTTTGGATGGAAGTTGTGGAGAGTATTGATCTTTAATGTTGGAAGAAGTTGTGATGATTTAAATCCATGAACTTCATTTACTTCTTGATTTGGCTTATCAGATGTTAAAATTTGTTGTGAGAACATGTAAGAAATGGGCAGGTATTGTCTCAGCCAACAATTGGAAAGAATCACATGATGTTGTATGAATGAGAATGTAATTCATATGATTTAGTGCAAATAAATTGGAAAATAATTATTGAAGGGTGTAGAGTTAGATGACTTTAAAGTGACAGATTAAAGTCCCCAACTTGATTTATTGTTTTAAGTTTTGATACGAGATGTTAGCCCCCAGGT
>NW_018251357.1:14976-18272 GCF_001263595.1 Phalaenopsis equestris | reverse complement strand
TTTAGACCGCGGGAACCCTCGTTAGCAATCGTAGGTTACCTCCTCTGAGGGATTCCCGATCATCCGATAGAGACATCTTAATTTAGTTGAAGTTGTAGTTTTGTGTGATGTTTGTGATTAAATTTTGAGTTGTCTTATATTTTGAATGTTGTGGCGGTGAATTTTATCTTGATTGATTTTAATTTTATTTTTGGTTCTGTGGCTATCCTGATAGTTTTAGTTTTCCATGCAAATTTGTATAAGCACTAAAGTATAGTATAAAAGTGCAAGAATGAAAATGCTGAAAACTGTTAAAAAGCGTACCTGGCGAGTCTTCTCGTTCCACCACCTGAAACTCAAAATGCATGTCAGGGCAGATTATATAGAGGCAAAAAGTTAGGTTTTTGTAATTTTCCTAACCCTATGTCATATCTTGATGGCTCCTTATGAGTTTAATTAAGGATGATTTTGTCAAGCAAAACATATTAAGTTTATTAGATCTTCAAGATATCCAACAGATCTAGAAAAAGAAGCAGGTCCGTGCTGCTTTCTCGTTGCCTGGTGGAAAATCTCGAGTTCTTTTAAACATATTATGTTGCTTAATAATTCATCTTGTAAAACACCCTAATGCTCAATGAACATTGAAGTTTCAATTATCCCTAAGAATAGGGTAATTATCACTTGTGATTTAATTTAAAAATTATGTGGGTGAAGACCCTTAAAGGGGCAAGTTAGTGTTGTTGGAACACTTAACCAAAATTTGACCCTAATTGGGCTTGTAGTGTTTGCAAGATGTTTTAATTTTCAACGACATTTACTTTTTCTAATCCTCATTTAAATGAAACTTGATTTAGCCTAAGTCACTACTAAGCCCTTAAGACCTAGATGAGTGTCTTAATTAGTTTTGAAAAGGTTAAGCTTTAGGTGGTCATGATTCATGATCAAAATTTCATTTGAAAATAAAAATAGGGGTATTAAATTGATTAATTATTGACTTCAAAAGTCATACCCTACACATTTGCCCCTAAGACTCTATCACTTCATAATTTGTCAAATTCAATTCAAGTGACTTTGAAATTTTTATCATACCTCATTAATGGGTCAATTAAGACATCATAGGAGAAAATGTGATTTTTCAAAATTTAATTTATTTATATAATTATTTTCATGCAAAAATAGGATTTTTCAAAGAAAATTCCTAACTTGACCAAGGTGACTCCTAATCTCTTAGAATTTTTAATAAAAGTAGACCTAGACTAGATAAGCCGTTGGATCGAATTTCATGATTTTTTGAATTTTATTCGAATTTTAAGAATTATTTTAATTTCTGGGGTATTTACTAAATATAAAATATTTTAAATGGAGAAAATTAAGTTTTGTATTTTTTAAAAGTCCCCCTAAGATCAGAGAACTCAGAAAAAAAAAATTTATATTTTTTAAATTTTATTTGATTTATTGGAATTATTTTAGTGAAAACTCATTTTTATCCTTTAAAAAATCATTTTTAAGCTTTAAAATTCAATATCTTTATTTAGAAAACTAGGAAAAATATTCTAATTATTCTTAAGTTATTAGGAAGCAATTGAGAACATTTCCATGAGTTTTATTATTTTTGTGATTTTTAGATATTTTTAATTATTTAAATATTAAAAATAGACTAAAAATGAAGTTTTTATTTTAAATATCATTTTATTTTTATAAAATGCCCCTGATCACAGAGAACTCAAAAAATAATTTTTTATAAATTTTTTAGTTATATTTTGATTATTTTTAGAAATCATTTAAATTCCAAAAGTGATGTTTATTTTTAAAAATCAACTTAAGTTATCAAATGAACTCAAAATATTTTCAAATTTTTATGGTGAGTTCTCTAGATCATAAATAACAGTGGAGATTAAAAATCAAGTCATTTAAATGTTTATATATTTTAAAATTAATTTCCTTATTAATTTAGAGTTTATGAAAATTAAGTACATTTTAAATGGCTTGACCCATAAAATTATTTCTAAAAGCTACTCTCGTCATGCTGGACTCGTCATGCTGGACCTTCCAACATTTTCTTGAAATTTTCTAATCAACATGCTAATTTCCATGATTACTTTAAGGAAATAATGTGCAAAATTTTAAAAAATATGGATCTCTATCTAGGAACATTTTTTGTCGCAAACATCTTGAACAATCGTCTCTTGCAGACTTTTGGTGCTCTTGCTGGCTTTAGCTGTATTAGATTGTCACCTTCAAGTGTTGGCGTCACTTGCAGGCTTGTTGCAAGATTCTCGATAACACCTTTGCGACATTGTTGTGCATGGGTTTACGATGCAGTCAGCCCTTCCATTTCAATTCACTGAGTAAGAGGGTATTTTTATTTTAATTTTTTTATTTTTCAATTTTAATTTTTTGATTTTTCAACACAAAGTTATGGATTTTTGAAGTTAAGGGAGTTTAAATAAAAATAAAAAACCCTATTTTTTTTTACTTATCCACGCGGCGCCTCGTGAACCTACGGCGGCTCTGAAGCCCCATACGGCGCGCTCTAATTTAACGCCGTTTACCCCCGCCGTCCATGCCAGCAGCCACGCGTCCCGCTGTTTGTGTAAAGAAGCGTTGTTCAGCTTCATCTTGGACACCGTCCACTCCAGCAGCCATGTGTCCCGCTATTTTTGTGAAGAAATGTTGTCCGGCTTCATATTGGCCATCCATTCGATGCACGCTTGATCAAACGACTCCCTGTCATTGTCCCCGATAGAATGATCCCGTGACCGTCCACACTAAAACCCTAAGATCTCAGCCTGTACTCAACTAAATCACTCTGGGTTTGATTCTATGGACTCGTCTAAGTGAACCTCTTGTTGTGGTATGAGGCCTAGATATGATTTCGATCACAACTGAATTTGAGTGTTGGTCTAGAGCTATTGTAGAGGCTTTGTGAGAGGGTAATTTGATGGGGCTTTTGCTTCTTTCAATATTATGAAGGTGTGGGTAGAGTGAATTTGAGTTTGGTGGAGTGTGGAGGTGTAATGAGTTTTGTCCTAGTTTTAGGCCGAGGTTTGAGCTCGAAATTAAGCTTCCACAGTGGAATTTAGTGGGGGAGGAGGGCTGAATTGCACTAAGGGGATCTTAGAGAAGCTTTGTGAGAAGTTTGGGAGGCTCTCTCTAAGAAATTTTTAGCACTTAGTTTAACATCCATGGAGGTAGCCTTTTATAAAGATGGCAAAGGAGTGGCTGTCATGGCCAATTAGAGGGTGTGATGTGGTTTTTTGGGGCAGAGGAGCTCTAAAATTCAATTTGGCTGAGCTAGCCTCTAAGTTTGTTTTTGG
>NW_018251357.1:0-14961 GCF_001263595.1 Phalaenopsis equestris | reverse complement strand
TTTGGGTGAGGTGCCATGGGGGTGGCTCTCGGTTTTGGGCTTTTCCGGCCACTAGGCTCGCCGACCGGCCAGGCGGAGGTGGCTAGCTGCTCAGGGCATTCAGAGGAATCCGTTACAACAATTTAATGCAAATGTGCTTTGATTTGGCAAAGATAACTTAAGCATGTATATTTTTTTGGAATAAGATCCCTTAATTTGGGGGACCTTTGGTCCATGGCTTAGTTTAGGTGGTTAGATGGGTTTTGGCTCAGTCTTAGGAGTCAACTAATGGCTGAGGTGGAGTTAATTTGGTTGCTTTAGGGTGGTAGGGTTATATTTAGTGCATGGATTCAATGTGGGTTCAAGTGATCAAAGTTTGGGTTTGGGTTAGGTTAGCCACGTCAAATGAACCAAATAAATTTTTAATTTGGTGTGGATGATCATAATGAACAACTTTGGTGAAGGATGGAAGTGGTTTTGGGCTCAATTGAAGGGTCAATTTGAGGGAATCTTGAATTTTAATCAATTTGGTCATGTTGGGCTAGGCTTGGCTCTATGTTGAGCTAGCCTTGGGCTAACTCCAAATTGATTGTTGTAAATGGTCAATAGGGACCCTGAAGAGTTTTCTACATGAATTGGATGCCAATTTTGGGGTTAAGGCAATCAATTGGGTGAAATTTGGGGACTTAGCCAATTTGGGGCTAAATTTGGGAATTTTGGATTTAGGTGAAAATCAAATGGATTTGAGGCTTCATCAAGGCCAATTGATGGTTGATTTTGATGTGTAGGAATGTTATAAAGATTTTGCAACATTACTTTGGGCCAATTGACTAGGTTATGGGTTTAATTTGGTGAGATTAGGTCATGTGATCAAAATTGGGGGTTTGACCTATACCAAAATTTGACTCAAATCATGGGCCAATTAAGCTTGTATTTGGTCTAGTTTGGCCATATCAAAAGTGAATTTGAGTTTAGGATTGAAATTTGGGGAGATTGGGGTCAAATTAATGGACATTTGGAGTGATTTGGGGAAATTTGAGCCTTTAAAGGTAAATTTGGGGGTTTTGATCAAAGATGGTCAAATTGGCCAAATTTGGTCATGTGATAGTTGAGGAAAATAAAATTGGGAATATTTGGTAGGTTTTGGGAATTTTTGGAATTCTTGAAATTTTGGGGTAAGGAGGGGTATTTTGGTAATTTGGCCAATTTGGGGATTTTGGGTAATTTGGGTGTTTTCAAGGTGTTTTAAATGATTTTTGAACCAAGTTTGGGTATTTTGGCTAGATTTGGAGATTTTTGGCCAAATTTGAGGTCCCAAGGGTATCTAGGTAATTTGAGGGAATTTAGGGGCAATAGGGTGGGTTAGGTGCCTTGATAGAGTTGGAGTACCAACCAGCATTAATAAGCCATGGACCAATGGAAACCTCATTTTGGGTCCTCTATGTAGTGGTCTTAGCTAAACCCTAGCCTAGGGCTAATGGGTTTAGGGAACCACCTACAGGAGTCTCCCAAAAAGTATCAAGGGACCTAGGTTTGGGCTTAAGGTAGTGAGTGGAAGTGTAATGTGCAAGTGTGTGTGTGAGGTTGACCAAGTCCACACCACCAGGGGGTTGACCCTAAGGCCAAGCAATCTTATGGAAACTCACCTTGAGATCCCCCATATTGAGCCCACCTACTAAGTGCTAGAGGTTATGACCAATATGTGGAACTTCAAGTTAAGCAAAGAATAATTTATATTTTTTTATGGTTCCTTTCTAGTCCTCTAAGAATAGTCAACAGAAAGTACTATGGCTAGATCTTAAGCCTACTAAAGAGGAAAAACTGGACCTCAACCAAAAGTGAGGTCAACATGATTGTGTTAATTGTGATGTCTAGTGTATTTTGTTAGTTAGTGTTGAACTACATAGAAGAGATTCAAAGGAACTTCAAGAGTTTGGTGGAGGATTTGAGATAAATTTTTATTTTTTGTTTTGAACTACTTTTGGTTTTAATCGAGACTTCTTGTTGGTTTGACAATAATTTCTACTTTTAAAATAAAGTGTGGTTTTGTTTTTTCCATTGATTATGAGTAGTTTTCTTTATCTTTCTCCTTAAAAGGATAAATTGGTCTATCCAGATGTTAAAATTTGTTATGAGAACATGTAAGCACAGGGCTGGTATTGTCTCAGTCAACATTTGGAAGAATCACATGAGATTGTATGAATGAGAATGTAATTCATATGACTTTGTGCAAATAAATAGAGAAATAAACTATGAAGGGTGTAGAGTTAGAGGAATTTAATAAAGTGACAGGTTAAATCCCCCAACTTGATTTATTGTTTTAGGTTCTAATACGAGATGTTAGGCCCCAAGTACAGGGAATCGAGGGAACTCTGGAGTGAGAGTTGATATCTTTCCTCCCTAACCGGTCTTCAGAACTATTCAAACTTTAAATTAGCCAATATTCTTTATAGCATCTCTCGTAAAGGTAAAGAATATAATTGCTCATATTTGACACAACACAATTTGCATACTATCACAACAGAATTCTTATGCTTATTACTGATTCATGAGAGGAGAAAGATATTTTCAAATTCAGTGCTTTTCTTTTACATAAACTCAAGTTATCTTTTTAAATTTTTACTGTTTTGTCAAAATATCAAAAATACCAAAAAGATTTGAATTTTAATTACTGTGAATACATCTCTAGTTTAAGTAATTGTCTTTTTAAAATAGAAAATTTATCGTTCAATAGAGCATATTGCGTATTTCCCTGTGGGTTCGATATTCAGATCTTAATAAAAAAGTCTCATATTACTTGATAACGATACGTATACTTGCGTAGTATCCCAATATATAAATTAAAGAGTTAAATTCCTATTTGCTTCAGGA
The DNA here is from genome assembly GCF_001263595.1 of Phalaenopsis equestris. NCBI lineage: Eukaryota > Viridiplantae > Streptophyta > Magnoliopsida > Asparagales > Orchidaceae > Phalaenopsis > Phalaenopsis equestris. The sequence continues at coordinate 12,111 of NW_018251357.1, read as the reverse complement.
TCAAGTTTTGACTTTGTTGCAAAGTAAGGAAATATAAGTGAAAATATAATCAGAGAAATTGTTATACTATTGCATATAAGTAGTAAGTCAGGATCACCATGTCATGGGGAGAAAATGTTGAAAAATTGCCTAGCAGTTATTGGCGCCTAGGCGCCAGCCTCTCTGTCTGCTTGGCTATGTACCGATGCCTAGTAGCCTGTGTACGTGGTGCCAAGATGCTTGGTAGGTGACCAATGGCTAGCGCCTAGGCACCAATCTCTTGGATCTCCAATTGCTCCATATCAGCTCTACTTTACTCTATTTCTTCTCCACTTCGTTCCACTTCTACTGTTGTTATATCTGCAAGAAAAAACATAATAATACCCTTCTTTAAAGTACAACTTCATTCATAAAAAAGTACAAATAATAAATGAAATTAAGCATGCTATTCTACAAATCACTTAACACTTGATAACTAGCTTTAATTATTCTCATTATTAAAATGGGTAATTATCTCATAAGAACTCGCACCTAAAAAAACTAGAAATTACATCTTAAAGTCCTCATAAAATAAAGGAAAATATTATTAGTATATTAGCAAAAAAGTTACATTTCCTTTAGAAAATTTGACCCATAACAAGCACAACTCTCTGATAATAGCTAAGTAGGATTTTTTTGAGCCCAAACATATACCTAAGCAAAATCAAACAAAAAGAATTGGATGTTTAAAAAATAATTTGCTCAATCTCAGAATATATTAAGCTCGTCTTGCACAATTTGTATTTCTTCAAGTTATGCACAAAAAGAAGACTAATCATTGCCTCTTCCATAAAAACACAAAACAAAAAACAAATAACATAAAGGGCTATGCAACATAAACATTTTTGCCCATTTGATAATGTACTTACATTTCAAAAACATCTATTCGCTTTGAAAATGATAAAATTCTGGTTTAAATAATTTTTTCAATGATATGCATGTAATTTTTACAAGAGCAATAAGTGAGAATTCGTTAACCAAGCACAAAAGAAAAGACTCAACATTCACCTACTAGAAGAGTTAGAGGGAGAAATAACATGCAGGAATATGAATGCTTCGGTGAAGAAAGAGGAGAGCTAGAGTTGGCTTAAATGATCAGAGAGAGAGAGAGAGAGAGAGAGGAGAAGGGGATCGAGCCATTTGCCATTGTAGCGCATAGATGAAGGAAATAAATAAATTATAAGAGGAAAAGAATTATCTTGAGAGGAACGTGAGATGCATGAAGCCTTTCTCACGGAAGAGGGCGATGCAAATGAGAACAACATCTCGTTGTGGGTTTTTCATGGAGACGGAGAGGGCGGCACGAATAAGAGTAGTAGATTGCCACAAGTTCTCTCATAGAGGTGGAGAGGGCTACACGAATGAGTGCAGCGACTCATTGCGGGCTTTTTCATAGAGAAGGTGAAGCTCTCAGCTAGGGCACACTGGATTCTTTCTCGCGGACCAGGAAAGTGTGGTCTTTCCTTAGGAAATTTAGAAACAAGAAAGTAGGATGCAGGCCTTTAATCTCGATCACGATTTTAATAAAAGCTGTGATGTAGTTTGAATCGCTATACCAAAAAATGAGATTCAAATACTAGAATTTCACGGATCCGTTCAGAACTTAGTTTGGAAATCCGAAACAAACACACCCAAATACTTCTACCTATAAGATTGATACAAGCTATTGAGGCATGCAATCATCTATCAGACCAATGCATAAGGATAACACATAAAATCACTTATAAGCTGATGCAAGCCATCAACACTAATCTCAACATTCATAAACTTTATCTTCTTTTAAGGACAATAATATTGACATACATTATCATTGAAAGAGCTGATGCATAACATCAACATCAAAATCAAACTGAACAACTTAGTCTCCTATTCCTCCCGTTCGAAGTGAACAATCCAACATGCTACCACCGTTTAATCTCTTGAAATGACTACAATATCCTCTAACTTCTATCATTAAATATGCTATGCACAAATTATGTCGAATGAATATTATAACTTATTTCAGAGTATCATTTGACATTTCTAACATATACTACTAAAATCATATTTGAAAATTTCACATAAAACTTCATCAAAAATTTCTTTTTTCTATAAGTGCATAGAGTTAAATCTTTTTCAATTACATCATTTTCTTACATTGAGTTTAATTTATGCTATGTTTAAAATATTCCTATATTTAAATTCTTTCAATTAAATAATGTTGAAGGAAATTATAGATTCCCCTAATCTAAAAAAAAAAATTATCTTGGAGGACCATACGTATTCTTTAAAAATAAGAACAAACGTAAGATACAATATTGTTTTCGTCATTTGAAATGAAAACAAAAATTGTCCTTTTATTTCCATCCAATGGCTAAACAGTCTATAAAAACTACATGAGATTCATCCAACGGACGGCTGCGTCCGGCAGCAAAGCTTCACGAAGCGGGATTTCCAAAAACACAAAACTCTGCTCTCGCGCTCTTCCTGTTTCTCTTTCTAGGGTTTCCGTTTCAAATTCCTTCGTTTTCTGAACTTGGATCTCGCATGCTGAACTTCGTAATCTAGGACCTGTTCTAGGTTTTTCTGATGGTTGCTCGTCTCTAGCTCTAGCAATGGCTTTGTTGCCACTTGCCGCAGAAGATGAGCGATAGGGAAGAGTTTCCTGAGGCCGGAGGCGAGTCTTCCGGGCGGTTTGACTTTCTGCAACGGAGGCGTGATCTCCAGTCCAATTGGGAGGTAGACCTAGCCAAGAACTTGGAGGATTACCTCCTCAAGATTTGTTCCGGCGAGGTCACTTCTGAGCCGTCGGTTAACTTTGCTGAAGGTTCGGGTTCCTAGCCCTAGCTTTGTTTTCTTGCTTCAAGTTGGTTACTTTCTGTATTGCTGATTTGGTGATTGGAGCTTTTTCTCTTTTTGATTGGCCGGAAATGTGGTTTTAGCTGCCTTGTTTCTTCAAGGTTCAGTTCAGGTGTACAGCCGGAAGGTGGAATATTTGTATTCGCTGGTCCTGCAAGTTTTGGAGCTCCTTTCACAGAAGAGGTATGTAATTCTGGCTTATTTTGCTTAAATGTTATTGCGATGCTTGAGTAGATCCTTTTGTTTTGGTAAAAAGACGTTTTTTTTACTCATACGAAGGTCGTACGTCCATAGTATCATGTTAGCTAAAATTGTAAGAAGAAATTGGGTATCTAGTTTTGCTGCATTTCAAAAACGTGAGAACTGGGCATAAGTTTACGTCTGAGCCACATATTCCTGGTTGTTCCCAAGCACCCAATGCAGGAGACTTTTTTGAATTTCTTGTTATAATTATCTTATATTCTCACGTGTTTTTTAAAAGATAATGGTTGTTGTGGGTCGAAAGAGATGAGGAAAATTGAATCACCAAATGTTGGGAAATAAAGAAAAAAAAATATAATTTGGCAACTTTCTGATCAGAATGTTCTGAAGGGTTGCGTATGTATTTATATGGAAGATGGGGCATGGTTGTTTGATCTTTTGAGTAAACTGAAGTGGTGTTTCAGTACTAAAATTGTTACGAAAATGCTTCCTATGCTAGGTGTTAACTAGGAGGACTAAAGCAAGTTCGGCCTGAATTGTGCTGGATTGCCTCAGTCTACTTGGGCAGTTGCACTGTTCTTTTCTTTTCTATTTTGAACTTGAGTTTGTACTTGAGCCTTCTAGTAGTTTTTGGGGAGTGATATATGAAGAATAAAGTAGACTGTGGAGTTTGTCTCTGAGCATGCTAGCATTAGAGGGATAGTTTGAGCAGTATTTGTTTGTTATAATGTGGCGGAAAATAGGCTTTATGCGGTTTGGATATTTAGAATTAATGTAGGAAATGCATCATACAATGGCTTGGCAAAATTAGCATCAAGGATTCGATACGAAAAGGGGTAGCGCTAAGGTGACATGGCTAGACGTTATGCGAAAATATTTATGTAGAACATGTTTGACAACCCATTTAGCATTTAAAATGAATGAATGGAAATAGATAATTCATAAATCCCACCCCGCATGGTTATGAGATGTTAGCGTTGCTACTAATGATGATATATGTTTGAGCTAGAATTTAATATACTATGCAAGTTTCTCCCAATTGCATGAGCAACTTTCATATTTAGAAACTTGAGCCCTCACTCACTTTGTATACATACATAATCGGATTATTTTGAGCCATGGTTATGGGGTTATAAACATGTCGAGTTGAACTTGAGCAACCGTCGGCTTGAGCTTGAGATTGATTAATTAATCGAGTTCAAGTTATAGCTTGAGCTTAATTTTATAAGTTTGAACCAACTCATGAATCAGACTGTTTATTATGAAAGAGAGAATAATATTAATTCAAGCTAATGTTATAATAAGAAGACAAATATTTAGGAAATAATTAATAAGAAATGACTTGGTGTATACATTATTTTCTTAGTCATTTTTAATAATTTAATGATAGTCTTGAATTTTAATATATTTTAAGTATATTTTATATTTTTATTTTTTAAACATGCTGGCTCACGAGCTAACAAGTCAACTCAGGGCTGGCTTGTTTTTGGCTTGTTAGTTTATCAAGCTCAGTTCACGAGCCACTTATCGAGTTGAACTCGAGCCGGGTCATTAGTCGGCTTGGCTTAGTTTCACCTCTACATGGTTTTAGTTATTAGTAAAAATAGACATGTTTGAGAAGTTTTGGATAAGTTTCAGCTAGTTGTGATATATAATCACCTTGGATTTTAGAGTCCTGCTGATTTTTTTCCACGCTATCTTATTTCTATCATTTTTTGGCCAAGTGGTGGACAAAATATCTCTAAAAATACAACTTATACTACTTACATTCACATTAATTTTGTTTTGCATTAACTCTTGGTAATGCACATGCATTGTCATCACATGCATAGTGGGAGAAAACTTTCATATGTGATATGGTAGAGTTTTAATCATAAGCAAGGGAAGCTTAGCGAAACCCGTTTCTCACTATACACTCATTATCTTTAATTAGTTTTTTTTTTCTTGTATTTGCATAATTGTTTATCCTAGAGGGAAAAAATATAGTTCGTTTAATCTTTAGGGGATTCTTATATGTTTATACTTAATTTTATCACAACATTTTATTTTATATTTACCTAGAATACTTTTTCCTTAATTATGATCGAATTTAATTAATTAAATTATAAATATTTTCCTAATAGTTATTTTTTGTTGAGGTTTTCAATAGTTGGCAAGTATTATGACTCTTAAAATTGATCATTTAAGCTTTTTTAGATTATATTTAAAATTGTAACTGAAATCACATTATAATGTGAAATCTGAAATTACCAAAAACATTAATGTTATTAGAAGAAATACTCTATAGAATGATATGAAGTTGATATTGATAGCCTCATTTTCCACCTACAAGGAATTGATCATTCTGATTTGAATGGCGACCTTGTTTATGTGATTCTTTCTTTATAATTTCTAGGTGGAATTTGTTAGTCTTAGTTATTTGTTGGCGGCATATTTTTGCCTGTTGCTAAGCAAGGCTTTACATGCATTATAGTTGGGATATGAGTATCTGTGTTTGTGGTTTCTATTCATAGACAGGGATTTGTGGCATTTAGGTTATTGATTGGTTGTAACTTATCCTTTACCAAATAAATTCTTAGAATATACGAGCTATAGCTTAAATTTTCTATTATTATCATATTAAATCATATATTTTTTTTCCATTTTTACGAAACTTTTAAATTTTATATTTGTTAGAAAAGTTATTTTCACCTAGAGAATGTTGTTTTCTTGTTTATCCGCGATATTTAGCTTTTTTTAAGAAGAAATACAGAATGACCCAAAAAAGCCCGCGATGCAGAAGATGAAGGGAAGTAGGTGGATATTTTAACAATTATATATCTGTTAGTTAGTGTTTTATTTTTTAATAAATAAGAAATATTTTAAGATTAGTTTGTTTTGTTCGTCTTGTTATGCTTGGTTTAATGTAAATGAATGGTTTAGGTGTTTCGTGGTCAAAATCTAGTTGTTCTATGGCAAGGTATTAATGAGGTTGCTACTTTAACCTGACATTACCTAAATGTCCCTTGGGCTAGTTTAGTATGAGTATTAAAATGCATTATCTTGTTTTGTTTAAGCTTAATTTGGGCCTAACTCAAAATTTTTTTGGCTAGTTTGACCGTACTGTCATCATCTTCATTTGCCTTATATCAATGATGTGATGATAGCATCATATCACAAAATAAGCTAAAACTATGCTTGAGCTAATGTATAACACATTTTAAATTTTTTGTGGAATTGCTGCTTTGATTATAGAACTGTATCAAAAAGTTATTATTAGAAGATTTAGAATGTTGGTTTAGAATATCATGCAATATTTTGTTTAGTTGTCGGGCAAGTATGCTATGGAAGATATACATTTATCGAGTTGTTTGATGGACAAGTACAGAGGGAGTAAGGTGGATCTACATATGATTTTTGTTGATTTGAAAAAAAAAATTATGGTAAGGTTCCTATAGAAGAACTTTGGAGAGTTTGAGAGAGGAAATGTGTTGATATAGTTTATATTCATGTCATTAAAGATATGTATACTAGAGCTATTACTTGTGTTTGAACACAATGATGATTGACCAAATATTTTTCTATTTCAATTGAATTATGGTAGGGACCGGCTTTTAAGCCCATTATTTTTTACTTTAGTTATGGTTGTCTTACTAGACATTTACAGGAGGATGTGCCTTGGTGTATGTTTTTTTGTTATTAATATTTTTCTTGTAGATAAGACTAGAAAAAGTTCATGAAAAACTTGAATTATGAGGGTCAATTTTAGAGCTTAAAGGTTTTGTTTGGGTAGATCTAAAATTGATTACTTGGAATGTAATTTTATTTGTAGCAGATCTAAAATTGAATACTTTGAATGTAATTTTAATAGTAGCACGTCTAGTGGCGGGGTTGTAACTATGGTTGATTAAGTTATTAAAAGGAGTGAACATTTTGGATATTTCGGGTTTAATGTTCAAAGGGACAGTGATATAGATGAGGATGTTATAAGTACTATTCAAGTTGGATGGCTGAACTGGACGAATGCATCGGGCCTATTATGTGATAGAAAAGTATCTCTTAGACTTGGAAGGAAATTTTTATAAGATGGTTGTGAGACCTGCAATGCTTTCTGACTTAGAATGTTGGCTTGTAAAATAGAAGCATAAAATTAAGTTAAGTGTCGCCGAGATGAGAATACTCAACTGGATGAGTGGCTTTGCACTTAGCAACAACATGTGAAACAAATATTTCCATGGAAGGGTTGGAGTAGCTTCAGTGGCAGACAAGATTGGAGAGTTACCCTAGATGCTTTGTCGTTGGAGTAGCTTCAGTGGCAGACAAGATTAGAGAGTTACCCTAGATGCTTTGTTCACATTAAACGTCGACCATCTAATGACCTAGTAAGGAGAATAGATGTTTTAGATTTGACTTTAAGAAAGGTATAGGTAGACCTAAAAAGACTTGGGCTTGTTGTATAAAAATGATCTTAATTCATTTGAAATAAATGAAAAATTGACACTTAATAGAACACAATGAAGAAAAATGATTCATCTTGCCTACCCCACTTAATACAATAAAGGCTTGTTGTTGTTGTTGTATTATGTTTAGTTGTTTGATTAAGAAGTTTCTACTTATGATATGTAGTTTTTTTAATAATTTAGATATTAGTATTAATAAACTTGTTAATTCTAATTTTATCTTTGTAATTTACAAGTACTTGTGTTAACTTATCAATATTTGCTATAATTTGTTTGGTTCATCTGTTAATTTATATTGTTATTGAAATTTTGTTTTATATATATATATATATATATAATTCTAATTTTTTCTTTAACCATTTGCTTCCTTCATCCATCTTTCTTGAATAAGATAACTTTACTTTCCAAAAAGCTTAGTTGGATTGGTAACCAATTTTTTGTTGTGGAACGTGTTTGTTCCTAGTTATTTTTATAATTAATTGTCACCATCTTGGTGTCGTGTGGTAGAGAAATTACAACAGTGCATAGTACTACTTGACCAATGCAATCCCAAGACTTGTTCAAAAGTTCTATTTTGATGCTTATTAGCTATCATATTAAAGTTTTAAATTTTTTTTGGAAATGTCCATTGGAAAGCATATTTTGTGATCTTTTACATGTTTTCAAAATTAAGTATATTTACTCTTCAAAAAGCATATTTTGTGATCTTTTACATGTTTTCAAAATGAAGTATATTTACTCTTCAAAAAAAAAAGTTTTCAAAATTAAGTATATTTCCTCTTAAAAAAAAAAGGATCTTTTTTACATTTTACCATATGGTGGTTGATATGCCATAGATCAAAGACAACTAGTCTTCGTTGAGATGTTAATCAATTCATTTTCTCATTATTCATCATTTATGATTCTCTTCATTCCATTAGTTTAAAAAACAATCACCAGTTTTAGTGTAGCACTTACATTTTTATACAACTTTTTTTGTGGTCATTCTTTTCATCATCTTCTTATGAACTTGCTCATAAATTTAAATAACTCAATGTAGATGGGTACTCCAAGAAGATTTGGGCTATTCTCAAATATTAGCAATGGTTTAGTAAAGGACTTCCTCTTGGACCATGTGATTAGCTTTATTGTAATATCGCAACGATATTGCTATTTTAAATAACCCCATGCATTACCAAAGGCTTATTTTATGCTTTGTGAAATGTAAGTCACACTCAATATAATTTTATGTTCTCGATGAGCTTTATGCTGACTTTAAAATTGGCCCTTCTAAAAAGCTTTCACCTTTAGTTTATGAGGTTCTTATAGATGTCATTACCCATGGTTGCTGAAAATAATTCTTTAATCAAATTGATTCATAACTATGTATGTTGATTAAGCTCAAAATCTACGACGAATCATGACAATATAATAGCTAGATTTTGATTCAATTATTATTTTCCTGCAATTTACTCTAAGCCAATAATGGTATATTATTTTATATCAATCTAAGTTGTTACTTTTGAAAATAAACCAGCTTGGATCCTATTTGTTAGCCTTGATTGAGAAGGGCTCTTTTATGACTTAGAGGGGTAATAAATAATAGACACCTTATGAAAAATTTTGAATCATATGATAAAATTTTCATTAGGAGTTGAAACTTTTGGTAACATTTTTTAATATGTAATTCATATTAAAAAAAATCAACCTAAAATCATTGAATGTATGGCATGAGAATTTTGCTGAACGCATATCAGTAAATATAACTTTCTATTTTTCCATATACTTGAGTGCAATTGTGAAATTGTAGAGTTGGCATTAGGGTTCTAGCTGAGCTAAGATGACTCGTGAGCCAGATCTGGCTCAACTTGATAAAAGAAAAAATAAGTCAAGTCCTAACCTGACTTGTTAGCTTGTGAACTGACTCATTAAAAAAATAAATAAAAAATGCACTTACATGTATTTAAATTTAAGAGGTTAGTCTAAAATGATTAAAATATTTTTTTTGTTTTTTTATATCAAGCAATATCTTATTATTTCTCTCATAATTACTCGTTGGTAGTCAATTTATGACAACTATTGCTTCAATTAAACTTGTTTTTTTTTTCATTCACAGTAAACAAGCCAACTTGCCAGCCGAATCAAACTCTTAGTGTTTAGCTTCGTTCAACCTATTTACACCCTTAGCTGAAATGAAATTTCACGTGGAATACTGTTAATGCTTTTAAAATCTGCTGATAATACTTTTTGATATTTAATTTAGGATATTCGATGGGACTCGACAATTTTTACTGATCTTTCAATGCCACAACTGATGGCACCTAGTTTTCTTGTGATTATCATGATAAATCGATGCGATCAAGTGCCTAAAATTTGCTAATATGATTATGATGAATTGAATGTATCAAACAATGGTCATGAAGAATAATCTTTTTGATATTTTACAGCAGGAAAGATCAAGAAAAAGATTGCCCCAAACCTGTTGATGATGCACCGTCTGCATCTATTCATGAAGAAGATGATGCATTTCTGGGTTTAAACGATGTGCCTGGTAAAAAACTTCATTTCCCTAGTTTTCTTCCATTGAAAGTTCGCAAATTTACCCTGTGCCCAACCTTTTTGCATTGGCAGTGGATGCAAAGAATTGTCGTGATGATGAAAAGATCGAGATTTCTAACAATTTCATTAAGGCTCCTACAAATTTACTTGTTCTTGAAGGGGATTGTTTTGACACAAGTGGTGAAACTAATGAACTAGATTCCTACCTGGTATTTTTGTTAATTCCAATTTATCATTGTTAATATATTGGGGCATTTACATACATACCACAACTATTCACATATCTAACGCTTAAACATTCATGTGTACATGCACGCCACTCAATTCTTCAGCATCACATCAAAAATACCACCATCGCTATCTTTTTAAAAGTGAAATACACCCTTTCATATAAATATCAAAGTTTGGGTGTTAGATATGTAAATACATAAAAATTATGTGTTATATATTTAAATTTCCTATATTTGTAGACTATCATCGGTTAACAATCTCAGCGAGTTTTTTTGTTTCATTGTTCCAGTTGGCTACTAGTGATTTTTATGGAGATTTTCTTCTTTTGGACCCTTGCGATGCAGAAGGCATCAATAATTTTTTGCAGAAAAATCCTTTTGACAAAGAGAATGCCGCAACTTACAAGAGCCCCTCAAGCCAGCCTGAAACCAATGAAAACGTCTCCCCAGCTCCAGTTGGAAGATCTGGGGGATCCATTAAAGCGAGCCTCAGGAAGAACCCGATGTTCAATGTAATTGAAACACAAGAGGATGGCCACACCTTTGAAACGGATAGCGTGAATGAATTTTCCGAACCACGTTCCTATCAAACTCACCCAAAGAATCCATACAATGCGGAAAAAGCACATTTTCGAAATGCAGATGCTCAGGATGATCCTGATGAGGATGAGGATCCATGGAAGCCTTTAAATCCTCATGAACCTGGGAACTTGAAAGTAAAACCATTTAAAAAAGGTTTCAAAATGGCTTATTTGTATATTTCAATTCCAAACCTTTATAAAACTAGGATTTATATTTTAAATTTGTGCTTACTTTTTGAATAGGTAGAAATTTAAGAAAGCAGATAAATCCTGTTACTAAGAAAAAAAATCAGTGTTCTCAATTCCCCCTGGCGAAGATGAATGGTATCATCAGTCCAGAGCTCGGTGAATCCATTGAAGTGAAAATCCGCCTAAGGAAAACACAGAATGTTTCTCAGTCTCCTGCTCTATATGAAAAGGCACATCTTTCAAAATCTTTTTTTTTTCTTAATGATATTCTACTTGTTTCTAACTTTATTTATTTCTATCATGCTCGTTTATATAACCAGTTTCTTTTTGCAGCTAAGAGGTTCTCTTTCCTTTGGAGGCCATGGATCTTATGATTTCTTTGATGGTCTTGGAGCAGAAGACCAGGAGGCTGGAACTGAGAATGACCTAGCTGATTTTGATCAAGATGACTATGATATGGGCATGGAACCACCAAGTTATGGTGAGAAGGTTAGAGCTCTACGCTCTTTTTGATATCATAAATCGTTCACGTTAGTTGGTTCTAATGTTCCAGTGCGCTGAACACAGGAAAGAGATGATGCGGAGAAAAATGGAGTTGGGTTTTTTTCCCTGGATGATCTCGATTGCAGTCAAAATCTTGAAGATCTTTGCAGATCACATTTGGTAAAAGCAACCATCTGAGATTGTTAGGGAAAACTAAAATATTATATTCTATTTTTAATTATATGCTTGGAGGCGTCTCTAAAACTGAATCCTAGTTGATTCTTGTACCTCCTCATGGTGGGAGATCTCATAAACTAGTCCATTATTTTAAATGAAAGCTCAGTTTAAATGATAACAAAGCCGATGCTCATGCGCATGCATGCGTGTGTGCTCACTTACTCATTGTTTAGACTTCTCTCGACATAACCAAGTGCCAATTCTGCAAACAGGACGGCCTTCTTGCTATGATAGCTGAAACTGAGAAACAGACAGAGCTTACAGCACGTGTTTCGACATGGAAGCAGCGAATAGAGCAAACTCTAAGAGAGCAAGTGAGTTGGGTTACCTTAGCTCTCTTTGGACCGCCTACAATAT
>NW_018251356.1:0-905 GCF_001263595.1 Phalaenopsis equestris | reverse complement strand
CTTCTTTCATCAATTTCAAAGAAAACTCTTGTATACAGCTTCAGGCCCTACAGAATGTTAACAAATTTTCCTTGTATTTCCTTGTAGAATTCAAATTCTCGCTTCTTAACTTTGTTCATCCTTTCTAGTTCTGCCATGCGAATCCTTTGAGATCATCGAGGCGGCTCCCTCTTCTCAACATCTGTAGGATACCATGTCTGACTTGTCTCTATTGATAATGGAATATACGACTCAATATTTGTGTAAGTTGTCTCCAAGCATCCTGTGTCAGTGGCTATAAACTCCTCAAAAGAACTGTAGTGATTTAAATGATGAACATTGCATGTTGGGCATTCGACAAATGCTCCTCCTGTCGATGCTTGTACGGGAACCTCAACATTGCACATCGGACAACCCCTGTAAAGTTCATCTGATACTGCTGGTAGTATATGCTCTGCAGGAAACTCGGACTCATCCTCCGTAATAGGCGGACTAGTAGAAGTTTTTTTCATCCAAGGATCATAAATTTTCCCCTCAAGAATCGGGGTGAGTGTATTTTTTGCCTCTTTCAGGTGCCTCTTTTCCTCACATAGAAAAGCTCTTTGCTTGTGGTGATTAGCATTTCGGCGTTGAGTTCTTTTTAGTGGTGCAGCCGACATTCTCTCTTCATCAGCACTTATTAAATTCTCGGTTGATGTGGTTATCATTGACGACAAACGACTACTTTCTTCCATCAAATTTTGCTGTGTTATCATTTTCTTCCTCTTTTAGTGAGGAGTCTTCTTTGGTACCTATCCACAGTAATGACTGTAATCATTTTTTTTCTTAGCCGCTGATTATATCCATCAGAGGACCCCCATAGTTTACGTTGACCTAACCAAAGTCTAAGTTAAAGTCTATGATGCCACCCTGAGCTGCCCTTTCTC
>NW_018251355.1:0-319 GCF_001263595.1 Phalaenopsis equestris | reverse complement strand
CCCAACGCTGACCTTTTCCTGCAACCTGCCAATGAACGACCTGCCAACAGACCATAGAGCCTGTAACGTTGCTCCCATCATCAAGTTCGAAGCTGGATTTGAAGATCTCAAGGTTATCCTCGGAAAAGCCCCATTTGTGATAAGATCACTGCTCCGGAAATGTAAGAACCGCCTGCAGAATTCAACCTGAACTGCCTCCAAGACTTCCCTGCCTGCAAGAAGGCTAAAGCTACTACCGTCGCGGCACCCGTCAAACCTGATATTCCCGCTGCTGCTAAGGGGAGAGAAGTGATGATCGTTGAAGAGTCGACTGAAGGAT
>NW_018251354.1:13970-14305 GCF_001263595.1 Phalaenopsis equestris | reverse complement strand
GCAGCCCGGCCGTCTTCAACAGCGAGAGGATTTACTAAAACACATCCTTCCTTAGCATTAAAAACAAAGCCATAGGAACTCGAGGTCGTTTTCCTAGTGCAACATAAATCCTCAAACACATCTTTTAGGCATTTGTACTACCATATTGTACAATATAAGCCCTAAACTCGTCTTAGGAATCCGAGGTCGTCATTCGTCATGACTTAAATCCTCACATCTTCAAGGTTATTTGTGCTGATTGCTTCACACAAGTGTAAATCCTAATAAATAAAAATTGCAGGATGAAACACTTAAATGATTTCTCCTAAATTGAAGCCAAATAATAAGATAACTTA
>NW_018251354.1:8214-13784 GCF_001263595.1 Phalaenopsis equestris | reverse complement strand
GATGTAATTAACTATAGGGGCTTGCCCTTTAGGAAGCTTTTCCCGAATCCAGCATAATATAAACCCTATTTAATTCCTTATATTAAATGGGGGAATTTGTCGGCCAATATAGTGGTTTCGCAGACCAAACGAATGTCATAACTTTCTCTAGTTTATTTGATCGAGCCTTACCCTCAATTCTTGTGTTCATCCTTCGGGATAGATACAGTATTTGAGGTAAAATGCTCTTTCATCTAAACTATGAAAATTATGGGGTCAGTTTGACTTCATCTTTTTTCAAAAATAAAAATTTTTAAAACGTCCTTCCGAAGCGGGCAACGGAATTTCAATTCCGATGACCGACAGCTTCTTACGGGCAAACCCCACACCAAAAATAGTGCCGACAACTTCTTAGTCCGATATCTTTGAAAAGTCCTTACCATTTGAACTCCTTGAAGGTAATTTTTTCTTTATTTTTATCGAAAGTATTCTTAGGTAACTTCAGTTATCTATGATGTAATTAACTATAGGGGCTTGCCCTTATATGAAGCTTTTCCCGAACCCAACATAATATAAAACCTATTTAATTCCTTATATTAAATAGGATAACTTTTCGGCTAATACATTGGTTTCACAGACCAAACGAATGTCATAACTTTCTTTAGTTTATTTGATCGAGCCTCACCCTCAACTCTTGTGTTCATCATTCGGGATAGATACATGATTTAAGGTAAAGCGCTCTTTAATCTAAACTTTGAAAATTATGGGGCCAATTACTTCATCTTTTTCAAAACTAAATTTTTTTAAAGACATCCTTCCGAAGCGGGCAACGGGATTTCAATTCTGATGACCGACAGCTTCTTACGGGCAAAGCCCACACCAAAAATAGTGTCGACACCTTTAGATATGACAGAGTTTCAAACGATGCTGTTAGACTTAGAATTTTTCCTTTTTCATGTAGGGATAAGGCATGGTTAAATTCGTTAGCACCTGAATCTATTAGAGCTTGGGGAGAACTTTCACAGAAATTTCTATCTAAATATTTTCCTCCATCCAAACTGTTAAACTTAGAAATGACATAACATCATTTTGTTAGATTGATGGAGAGTCGATATATGAAGCTAGGGAGAGATTTAAAGATCTTCTTAGGAGGTGCCCACATCATTCGTTACCAGATTGGTTGATAATTCAAACTTTTTATAATGGATTAGTGGGATCTCTTAGATCGATTATAGATGCTGCGACTGGTGGTTTTTTAATGTAAAAACCTTTTGATGAGTCTTATTTGTTAATAGAAGAGATGGCTACCAACAATTTTCAATGGCCCTCTGAAAGGGTAAATCCTAAAAGATTAGCTAGTACCCTTGATTCTGATGCAACATCTATGTTAGCTTCGCAGATTGCTGAAATATCAAAGAAATTAGATCATTATGGAATGAATTATTCTCCAACACCTACTATGATGGAAGAGAATTCATCGGGCAATTTGTGGATGTTCAACCTTCTTGTGAGACTTTAAATGCTATTAACAATAGACCCAACAATCATTATTCGAACTATTATAACCCAGGTTGGAAGAATCATCCTAACTTTAATTAGAATATCAATTCTTCTACAAATCAACAATGGGCAAACAAACCAATAAACCCATTGGGAAATTTATCCAACTAAGGAAATGTTAATTATAGACCTTCTTATCTTCTAGGATTTAACAGTAACACTCAATTTAAGGAAAAGAAGTTGTCTATGGAAGAGCTGAACTGAACATGGGTCAATAATTGCATAATCAAGGAAATCAATTACAAATTCAAGGAAACCAGTTACAAAATCAAGGAACTGCTGTCAAGAATATTGAAAACCAATTGGGGCATATCGCTACTGCGCTCCGAACATCGTTAGTAACCGAACATCGGGAACTTTTCCTAGTACGGTGGAACAAAGATCAAGGAAAAGAACAAAAGAACAGATAAAAGCAATACATTTACGAAGTGGAAAAGAATTGAAAACAAGAGTGCAGAAAGAAACGAAAACTAAAAAATAGAAAGTGGATACAGAAAAAGAAAAGGATTATGAATACCCATATTTAGAATATCCACTTACATCAATAAAAATTACTGTGGAGAAACCTCGACCACCGTTTTCTCAAAGACTGAAGAAATAACAAAATGATAAACAATTTTCCAAGTTTATAGAAATTCTTAAGAAATTAACGGTAAATATTCCCTTCATAGAAGCTTTAGAGCAAATGCCCAATTATGTGAAGTTTATGAAAAATATTTTGAACAAGAAAAGGAAGTTAACTGATAATGAGACTGTTGCACTTAGCGAATGTGTAGTGCAATTATTCAGAAAAAGCTTCCTGAAAAATTAAAAGATCCAGGTAGTTTCACTATACCGTGTGCTATCGGTGAAAGATTTTATGGAAGAGCTTTATTTGATTTTGGAGCAAACATTAATCTTATGCCTCTATCAATTTTTAAAAGAATAGGATTAGGAGAAGTCTCACCTACTTCTATAACTCTTCAGTTAGTGGATCGTTCAGTTACTTATCCTAAGGGAGTTATAGAAGATGTGTTAGTAAAAGCTGATAAATTTATCTTTCCTGTAGATTTTATTGTTTTAAATATGGAGGAAGATAAAGAAATACGTATAATTTTAGGGAGACCTTTTTTAGCTATTGGAAGAGCTATGATAGATGTTCAAAAGGGAGAGTTAACTATGAGAGTTAGCGATTAAGAAGTGACTTTTTAACATTGCTAAATATATGAAATACCCTGCTGTTGAAAGAGATAATGAATGTTTTTGCATGAAAATTATGTTTTTGCATGTTTTGCATGAAAATTAGTGAACATATATTGAACGAGCATTTTAAAGAATATTTTGAAGACAAAGATGAAGTTATTTTGGATGAAATAGAAAATCAAGAATTAAATTATGTTCAGGAAAGATTTGAGATACTGGATGTTACAGGAAATCTGGATATTACAGTTGGATATCATAATAAAATGCTGATAAGAATCTAGTCCCGTCAATTATAAAACCACCAAAACTTGAGTTGAAAGTATTGCCTAACCACTTGAAGTATGTGTTTCTGGCAAATTCATCTACATTACCTGTTATTATATCTTCAGAGTTAAATAATTTGCAAGAGCAAAGTCTTTTGGATACATTAAAGTAATATAAGAAAGCTTTTGGTTGGACCATAGCTGATATTAAAGGAATCAGTCCTTTGATCTGTATGCACAGAATTATACTGGATGAACAATATAAACCAAGAGTTGATCCACAAATGAGATTAAACCCAATGATGAAAGAAGTAGTCAAGAAGGAAATTTTAAAATGGTTGGACATTGGAATTACCTTTATTCCAACTTCTAAAGAAATATACAAAATTTGACTTTAATTAAGATTGCCTTAAAGCCTTTGAAAATTTAAATGAAAAATTGATCACTGCTCCTATAATTGTTTCATTAGATTGGGAGAAACCTTTTAAATTAATGTATGATGCTAGTGATTATGCAATTAGAGTTATTTTATGACAGAGATATGATAAGATTTTTAAAGTTATATACTATGCTAGTAAGACTCTTAATGATGCTCAAATTAACTTCACCACCACTGAAAGAGAGTTATTGACTATTGTTATGCTTTTGATAAGTTTAGATCATATATGATTGAAGCTAAAAGTATCGTGCATACAGACCATTCGACTATTAAATATTTGATGCAAAAGAAGGATGCTAAACAAAGATTAATTAGATGGGTACTTCTAATGTAAGAGTTTGATTTCTTAGTAGTTGATAGGAAAGGGATTAATAATCAAATTGCTGATCATCTATCGAGGCTAAAACAAGAAGAAGAATTAGATGGGTACTTCTAATGTAAGAGTTTGATTTCTTAGTAGTTGATAGGAAAGGGATTAATAATCAAATTGCTGATCATCTATCGAGGCTAAAACAAGAAGAAGTACTAGATATGGAAAAAGAGATTAATGAAACTTTTCCTGATGAACGACTTTATGCTGTAAAAGGATGGAAAATACCTTGGTATGCTGATATTGTAAATTATATTGTTAGTGGTAGTTTGCCATATGGATTAACAAAATTGCAAGAAAAGAAATTCATTCTTGAAGCAAATTCATATTTTTTGGATGATCCTTATTTATATAAGCAATGTAAATATTTAATGATAAGACGATTTGTGCCTTATACAGAAATACAAGAGATTACTAAAAAATGTCATGATTCTGAATTTGGAGGACATTTTGAAATTGATAGAACTGTCATACATTGAAAATATATACATTTTTAGACCCATATTTAATATTTTTTTTGTGATAATACACCTTAAGGGAAGGTATTTTGATGTTTTCTTGCTGGTTGTTGATTTTTAGGACTTAAAGCAAAAATGAAGAAAAAAGTATAGAATTTGGAGTCAAAATGACGTTTTTTAAGAAGTACTCAGCGCCGATCGCACCAAGGGCAGCACCGACGACGTAGAACAACAGAACTGCTGAACATTTTACTCAGTGTCGACAGTGCAAGGCTAGCACCGACGACGACAAAGGAGGTTCAACCTTCATTTCTAGAAGGTTTGATGTATTTGGATGACTTTTGAAGAGTTTTTGGAGGCATCTCTTGGAGAACCGACCTTGGGCTTTATTTAGGGCCAAAATTCATCAAAGAAATTAACTCCTTTTCACTTCCAAACGATCGACCACACTTCATTTTTGCCATTCTTCATAACCATCTTCATTCCACCACCATATTGGAAACCACCATATTGGAATCCCACCATATTGGAATCCATTAGTGATTTTTCTTTAATAGTTTAGAGTTTTTGTGGTGAGATTTACTGTGAAAGTTTCTGTAAGAGTGTTGGAGAAGAAGAAAAGTGAGACATATCTTCTTCCTACATTTCTAAGGAAAGACTATAAGTGATTTTCTTTGAGAAAGAGTTTCAGATAAGTTTTGTTTGTTTATTAGTGTTGTATGAACTTTCTTTTATATATGAAATTTGTGTTTTGTTGTGTCTTTCTCATGAAATCTGAACAGTTCCCTCTATCTTTCTTACTCTGAGATATGATGAAATGAAGAGATAATATGATGTGCCAATATTAAAATATAAAATAAATTGTGATGATTTTTCAACTCTAAACTTAATTTACATTTAGATCTGGCCAATTAAATTGTTAAAATATGTTGTTAAACCTATGATCAGGAAAATGGAGTATGTACTATAATATAGTTAGTATCACATTTGATTTCAAGAAGATGATTTTTTTTATGGAATTAAGTGCAAACAAATAAGGAAATATTCTTTGTTGGGTGTAGAATTGGAGAATCTTTAGGGTGACAAACTAAAATCCCCAATTTGGTCTTAGTGTTTAAAAACTAAAGTGAGAGTTAGCATTCAAGTGAAGGGAAGTGGGAGCTCTGGAGTGGGAGTCGGTATCCTCCAAGCCTAGCCACAGATTTAGAGACTAAACCTAAGATTAGCCAATGATTTTCTATGCACTGTATCAGGGTAGAGAAATATAATTGCTCCTATTTGGCATAATACATATTATAAACATTTATCTCATCTCATTT
>NW_018251354.1:1654-8201 GCF_001263595.1 Phalaenopsis equestris | reverse complement strand
ATAAACATAGTTAGTAGATTAGTATTTACTTTTTAGACTTTGCATTTCTGTTTTGCTAATAGTTAAGTACTTTAGTTTTAATAACATCTCAACATTCGAAATTAGTGACAGTGATTTCGTTTGATTTTCTATAAATTTCCTAGTAAAACTTACCATTGTCAATTTACACGTTCCCCGTAGGATCGATATTTGAGGCTTAAATAGAAAGTCTTTTATTACTTGATAACGATACGTATACTTGCATAGAATCTCATTATTAATTGTCTATAATTATATATATATATATATATTACACAACTTACTTTTCATACAAGGATCAAGTTTTTAGCACTGTAGTCGTGTCAACTTCATAAATCCTTACATATAAAAAATCGGGATCAAGTTTTTGACGTCGT
The DNA here is from genome assembly GCF_001263595.1 of Phalaenopsis equestris. Taxonomy (NCBI): domain Eukaryota; kingdom Viridiplantae; phylum Streptophyta; class Magnoliopsida; order Asparagales; family Orchidaceae; genus Phalaenopsis; species Phalaenopsis equestris. The sequence continues at coordinate 7,806 of NW_018251354.1, read as the reverse complement.
TGCGTGGGGAAGGTAACAGTTAAATTTAGGTAAATTAAATAGTTTTGATAAATTAGGAAAGTTAGAGATAATATATATACTATAAAAATATATAAAAATAAAAAAAATATATACAAAAAATCAAAAATCCAAAAAAGAAATTTATTTAAGATTATTTAAAAAAACAAGAATTTTACTTTGCTTACTTTATTTGCTTAGGCTAAATATTGGATCTGAAGGCTTAGTACCTTACGATTCAGAGTTAGACTTACGATTCAGAGAATTTTGAAAACAACAAAGAGAAATTAAAAATTTAAAAGAAATGGTAACTTAGAAAATCCAATAAATTAATTAGAATCGACAAAAACCTTTAAAAGATTATGCGAATCCGGCAGCAGATGAACTTCACTTGACTATTCAAAATCCTGATGTTGCTGCTAATTCATTTGAGCTTAAACTTGTTATTATCCAAATGGTATAAAATAATCAGTTTGGAGGATCACCTACTGAATATCCTAACTTACATCTTGCTAGTTTTCTTGAGATTTGTGCTACATTTAAATATGACAAAGGGTCTAATGATGTTGTTTGGCTTAGACTTTTTTCTTTTTCATTAATAGATAGCATAGGCTTGGTTAAATTCATTAGCACCTGGATCTATTAGAACTTGGGGAGAACTATCACAAAAATTCTTGGCTAAATATTTTCCACCCTTGAAAATCGCTAAGCTTAGAAATGATAGTACATCTTTTTGTCAGTTTGAAGGGGAATCGATATATGAAGCCTGAGAAAGATTTAAAGATCTTCTTAAAAAATGTCCACACTATGCTTTGTCAGATTTGTTAATAATTCAAACCTTTTACAATGGATTAGTAGAATCACTAAGATCTATTATAAATGCTGCTACGGGTGAATCATTAATGTCAAAACCATTTGATGAAGCATATTCTTTAATTGAAGAAATGACTACTAATAATTTTCAATGGCCCTCTGAAAGGGTAAATCCTAAGAGAGTTGTCAGTATTCATGATTCTGATGCAATGTCTATTTTGGCATCTCAAATTGCTGATATTTCTAAAAGATTAATCAAATAGGAGTGAACTATTCTCAAATACCCCCAGTATTAGAGGAAAATTCACTATGACAGATTATTGATACTCAACCATTTTATGAAACTTTAAACGCTATAAATAAATGAAATAACAATCCTTATTCCAATTATTTAAACCCTGGATGGAAAAATCACCCCAATTTTAGTTGGAAACAAACCTCAGCACTAGCAGCGCCAATCGAGAGCGCTGACGGTGCCAAGAGTGGTTTGACGGTTCAGACGACTTTTGGCAAACATTGGCTGGATTTCGCTGCATAATAACCACCAGGAGGTGTTTTTGAAGTCCTAAAAACTTCCTAGGATGCCTAGAAACTTCCTATTTTCAGATTCCATAGCTTCCAGTTCCAGAAATACTTATGGGTATAGAGTTTTCAATAGAAGAAAGTTTATTAGTTTTGACACACAGAGGTTATACGATAAAGTTATTATGAAGAAGAGATTGATTAAGGAAAGAAGATTTGTTATCATGGATTGATCAATCCAAGTGCTCGAGTTGACAAGATCATTTTGTAAAAGCGATGGGAAGTTCTGTGTTACACTACCGTTGCGGTTGTGATGTCTGTAGTGAAGGAGTTCTATGCAAATCTACATGGAATTACCCAAGGAGTTATCTTCGTACGAGGTAAGGCTGTACCATTTACTCCTGCGAGGATTAATGAATTATATATGATAAAAAATGTTCCAATCTATCATTGTACAAATTTCATTCTTATGCGAGATTTGATGCAAGATGTTTATAATTTTCTAGACGGATGAAAGTGATAAGTGGGAAGTACGAGATGATGGATATATTAGTTTTCCTGCTTCATCACTTAATCCAATTTTGAAGCAGTGGCATTTCTTTATTTGTTCCTACTATGAAGATTAGTAGAGTCACCAAGGAAAGTAGTATTTTAAACTATTGTATTCAAATGAAAAAACCTATTGATATAGGATCAATCATATTTAAATCTGTTATGGGTATCATTATGAATGGGCCAATTTATGGAATTGGGCATCCTTCTACAATTTTTTTGATTTGCAGTCAATCCCAAGTGCCATATGAAAGTTGGGAAAAAGTTTTACTACCATAGGAGCTCATGATCGCTATTGATGATCAATATGTTGGTAATGGAAATGAAGCACTAAATACTATTATGGATCATTCTTCACATACTTGAACTCCATTAATACCGCCAACAGTAGGAAGTTTGCTTTCTTTGGAGAAGAAATTAAAGAAAATTGAAAGGGAACTTAAAAGTATTATGAATGTAGTGGGAGATCTTAAGTAGCTTTTTGATCACCTTGATTGGAGAATGAAAGAAAATTTTGATAATATAGGAACTTTTGAAGCAGGATTAGTTCGGATGTTTAAAGAAAATGGGTGGATTGAAGAAAATTTGACAGATCAATTCTCGTGTCGATCCTTCTACAACCTATATGTTCATTACCAATCCATGGGAGATGTTATAGGAGGTGAAAGCACTGAAGATGAAGCGGAATGACTGAAGACTTTAGATTCTCTACTTGCTTAAGAATATTTATGTATTTGATGTAATTGTGTGGATTTGATTTGAATTGGTTTGGTTTGTTTTTGCGTTAGAATACTGAACTTTGATTATGTGTATAATTTTGTGTCAGCATTTAGTGTTGTGGCTTGATTTCTATGCTGATTTATAATTAGTTTGCTTAATAGGTGTGAAATTGTGATTTGTGAAATGTATTTGTAAAAAGTGTATTTTTATATATTAAAGTTAGTTTGTTGTTGTTTGTGAAAATGATTGTTTGTGAATGTTTATTTGTGAATTATTGTTAGATAAAGATTTGTGTTTAAAAATACTAGAAAAACTTTGGAGTAAATTAAAAGGAAATTGAAAGTTTGAAAAATCAAAATAGTGAATTTTGGGCCTTCAGCGCCGATGACACTGGCATGGGCGCCGACGACACCTTTGACCCGAGAGCAGTAATAACCCCTTTAATTCATAATTTTTACTGCAAAACCTCCATTTTTACCCCTAAAGTCACCTTCAACCTTCCGTTTTCATACCTAGGGCTTGATTTTGGGCTAATTTGAGGCAATTTAGAGATAAAGGTACTTTGAATTTCATTTTCTCTAGAAGATTTTTCTCACATTGCCGAGATCCGAAAGTTTTGGGATTTTTTTGAGAGATTTTTAGAAAATTCTTTGGTAAAAAACTTTTACTAATGGATTTAAATTTAAAGTGCTTTACATTATGATTTTTTGAATTTTGGAATTTATTTGAATTTTTATCAAAATTTTCTAGATTTCTTATGACACCTAGATAAAGCAAAAGAAAAATAGAATATGATGAGAAAAAGTTTGTTAGCTTTAAAGCTAGTGCTCAATTTCATAATCTTTGAGAAAAAAGAAAGTGATTCTTGATCGAGGTTTCAAAAATCCGGGAGAAGAAGTTGAACGATTGATTATCGCTCGGTAGTGGGAAAACTGAAAACTTCTGCTATTTTACTGCCTGCTATTTTACTGCCGATGCGATAGCAGGGATAGTTATGGAATTTTATGCCAACTTACTGGAGGCTTCTGATGATTTTATTTTTTTTCATGGAAAAAGGGTGAAGTTTACTCCAAGAAAAATAAATGAGTTTTACCGGTTAGAAGATGTTTATAGATGTCAGTATCATTCATTCTTTTCCACAAAGGAGGCGTTAGATGAGTTTATTTCTATTCTAAATGGTGAGAAAGGGGCTTGGAAAGTAAAGAATGGGCTTAAAGTAAACTTTCCTATTTCTATGTTAAATGTAGTATCTAAGGCTAGTCATTATTTTATTTCTGGGAGGATGATTCCAACAAACCATCATAGTGAAGTGACCAAGGATAAAGCCATCCTAAACTACTATATTCAGCAAGTGATGAATATAAATGTAGGCTCTATCATTTATATGAACACTCTATCTATTGCTTTGGGAGAGACCACTAGTGGATTGGCACACCCTGCTCTCAATTATTCACTTTGTGAGCATGCAGGAGTTGATTTCAGACCTAATGAGGAGAGAATTGAGCCTCAGAGACTGATTGGGTCTGCAAACATTAAGACTTATGAGCCATATGCTTTTATTTAATAAAAGTGTCACTTGAGGACAAGTAACATTTAAATTTGGGGCATTTTGATACGCCAAAATAATATACTATTTCAAGTACCTATTTTATGCTTATTTTTCATGATATTTTACTTTAAAAAAGATTATTTTTGTGTTTTTATTGCATGGATGTCATTTTTAGGCATTTGGAATAAAAATGACAAAAAGGATGAAATTTGAAGCAAAAAGAGCTAATCTTTAATTCTGGCGTATCATGCGCCAAAATCCAGAGAGCTAGCGCATCAAGCGCCAGATCGGTGCATGATGTGCCAGAGATGATTATTTTAAATTAAGGCAGTTTGACATAAATTTGCGCTAATTTTCAAAGGGACACTTGTTCTACACACCTCTTGGAGTAATTCAATGCATCTAAATACTTTGGAAGGTTTATTTATAAAGGGATATGACTCTTGGATCAAATGACACATCTTTTGAATTCACAAGAGTTGACTTTTGGAGGAGTTTTTGGAGGGAATTTTGAATTCTTTTCCAAAGGAGGCAACCCAAAATAAAAGAAGAAGACTTGAAGAGGCTAAACGGGGGACAAAAAAGATAAGCTTTTGGGGTGTGGTGTGAGAGGTAGAGAGAGAGAAAAGGAGATTTTATTCTAGGTTTGTAAGAGGAGAGAGAAGGTGAGAGATTTCTTCTTCATTACATTTCTAAGAGTGAATTGGAAGTGATTGTAAAGAGAGAAAGGCTTGGAGAGAACTTCTAGGGATTTGCTTGGGAAGAATTGTGAGAAGTTGTTTGTGAGATAAGTTGTAATTTTTATTTCTTTTGTTTTGTAAACTTGTTTTTATATATGAAATTTATGTTTTATCGTATCCTTCTCATGAATTCTAAGTAGTGTTATTTATCCTTCTCCCTACTTTGAAGATATTTTGTTTTCTACAATAGATTTTGTTTTCTACAGTTTTAAATGATAATAATTTTTGATGATTTGAACTCCGATCTTCATTTACTTTTCGACCCGGTCAATTAAAATGTTAAAACTTGTTCAGAGACATATGTTCTTAAATGAGATATGGTTTCTACAACATAGGGAGAATTACATTTAATTTCATGGGAGAATATGTCATCCATGGGATTGGATGCAAATAAATATAGAAATATACTGTTATTGGATGCAGAATTGGAGATTTTAAGGTGACAGATTAAAACTCCCAATTTGGTTCAGTTGATTGGAAACTAATGCGAGATTGTTAGCCCTTAGGGGTGGGAGTAGTAGGAGCTCTAGAGTGGAGCTCTAGTGTGGCAGCCTGTATCCTCCCAGCTTAACCACGGAATTAGGGACCAAACTCCAGATTAGTCAATGCTCTTTATAACACTTGGAAGAAGGTAAAGAATAGGATTGCTCCTATTTGGCACAAAACAATTTTTATATATACTTTCAAATAATTTTAATTTCTTCACAAACCATATACTCATTGTAAAGAGGAAGGCGCTTACTTAAATTTGAACTTTTTATCACAACAAAAACTCTATTTAATTTTTGCAATTTTACTTTTGAAAGTTTATCATTTAGTTTAGTTTAATTTCTGTAATCTTACATCTGCATTTTAATTAGCATTCACCTGAGTAGTCAATTTTCAAATTTTGCACTTTACATTTATTTTTTGTTTTAATTATAAAATAATTTCTATAATTTATATTAGGATTTTTCAACTTCCATGGGGGATCGATATCTAGGACTCCATTAGAGCCCTTTTATTACTTGAATGAAATGTATCCTTGTCTTGATATTTAAGAGAGATTTAGCATTTTAAAAAGAGTTTTAAAGGATAAATTACATTTATAACAAGTGTTTTGTTAGGATTATATTGCATATTTATTATAAATCTGCCTGCATCGAGTTTTTTGTGTCGTTAAGTGGTGTCAACTTCATAAATATTTGCATATACAAATCTCCGTGTTAAGCCGCCAACACCATTGCGCTTATATGTATATATATATATATATATGTATA
>NW_018251354.1:0-475 GCF_001263595.1 Phalaenopsis equestris | reverse complement strand
GCTGGACAATTACCCTCTCTAGGAATATAATTGATATTGATCATGTATCTGGGTAGTAGGGCAACTAACAGATTATTCAATCTGGTTATATTCCAAGGGGGGTTTTCATTATGAAGAAGGATTTTAATACAATTAAAAAAAAACCCATATGACATTAAGAAGCAATTCTGATAGCCCAGTAGATAGCAATGAATTCAACCTCCAGAGCATCCATTGCCACAACAGGAGCAGTGAAATACAGAATGGGAGAACCTTGAGGGTTCCTGAAGATTCCCCCAATACCAGCACAACCATTTGAGAAGCTGCCATCAGTGTTGACCTTCAACCAACCAGTAGGGGGAGGGCTCCAAAGGATTAGTTTAAAAGACTGAAGAAGAGGGGTATTGTTTCCTGGAGTTTAGTGCTTTATAACATTAGGGAAATGATGAAACTTCAATTTATGAATATAAGAGATATAATTAATAATCACAGATTT
>NW_018251353.1:35998-36355 GCF_001263595.1 Phalaenopsis equestris | reverse complement strand
TGAAGATATAATAACAGGTAACATAGATGAGTCTCAAATTAAGTTCAGGTGGTTTTATAATTGATGGAAATAGATTCTTATCGGCATTTTCCGTAATATCCAACATCTCAAATCTTTTTTGAACATAATCTAATTCTTCATTTTCTAATTCGTCTAGAATAACTTAATCACTCTCTTCAAATTGTTCTTTCTCTTCAAAATTTTCTTTAAAATGTTCTTTCAATAGATGTTCACTAATTTTCATGCGAAAACATTCATTATCTCTTTCAACAGCAAGGTATTTCATAGATTTCGCAATGTTAAAAGTTACCTCTTGATCATTAACTCTCATAGTTAATTCTCCTTTTTGAACATCTA
>NW_018251353.1:18208-31967 GCF_001263595.1 Phalaenopsis equestris | reverse complement strand
TTCACAAATCTCAAGATAAGGAGAAAGACAGAGAAAACTACTTAGATCTCATGGGGAAAACACAACAAAACTCAAAATTTATATATAAAATCAAAGTCATTTAAACTATAATAAGTAAATAACTTATTGCTAATTTCTCCCCAAGAACATTCCTCGAAGTTCTTCTGAGTCTCTTCCTTTTTTTACAACACACAGAATTCCTCTTTGAAGCAGCAAGGAGGAAGAAATCTCTCACTTTCCCTCCACTCTTACAATCTCTTAAAGAATTCCTCATAATTTTTACACACGATTGAAACCTTTCTAACTTCCAGGAACTCTCTCCTATGAAAATCTCAACATATTTTCCTCTGGTCAGGATTCTTCACAAGCATACATACAAGTATATGTATCGATATCAAGTAATAAAGGACTTTCTATTTAAGCCTCAAATATCGATTCCACGGGGAATGTTTAAATTTGAAATGATAAATTAACTAGAAAATTAACAAAACATAAAACAAAATTACTGTCACTAATTTTGAATGTTGAGATAATATCAGAACTAAATTATTTAATTAATAATAAAACTGAAATACAAAGTTTAAACAGTAACTACCGAACTATTAAACTATGTTTATGCGATGAAAATTTCTTATGTGAAAAGCATCTTTCCCACTACAATGAGGTTTTGGTAAAATGAGATGAGATAAATGGTTCTAAAATGTATTATGCCAAATAGGAGTAGTTTTAATTCTCTATCCTGATACAGTGTTATAGAAAATCATTGGCTAATCCAGGTTTAGTTCTTAAATATGTGGCTATGCTAGGAGGATATTGGCTCCCACTCCAGAGCTCCCACTTCCCTTCACCTGAGACTAACTCTCGCTTTACTAAGTTTTTAAACACTAAGATCAAATTGGGGATTTTAGTTTGTCACCCTAAAGATTCTCCAATTCTACACCCAACAAAGTATATTTCCCTATTTATTTGCACTTACTTTAATGAACAAAATTCTTCTTCATAAAATCAAATGTGATCCTCACTATGTAGTAGAACTCATACTCCATTTCCCGGATTATATGTTTCACAACATATTTTAACAATTCAATTACCCAGATCGAAAAGTAAATTAAGTCCAAAATTAAAAAATCACCACAATTTATTTTATATTTTAATATTGGCACATCCATATTATCTCTTCATTTCACCATATCTCAGAGTAAGGAGAAAGATAAAGTAAACTACTTAGACTTCATGAGAAAGATATAATAAAACACAAATTCCATATATAAAAGAAAGTTCATACAATACTAATAAACAAACAACACTTATCTGAAACTCTCTCTCAAAGTAAATCTCTTGTAGTCTCTTCTACGAAATGTAGGAAGAAGAAATCTCTCACTTTTCTCCTTCTCCAACACTCTTAGAGAAAAATTCACATTTAATCTCACCACAAAACTCTAAATTATAAGAACAATGGACTCTAAATGGTTGTGGAATGAGAAATGGAAAAATGTGTGATGCGTAGAAGGTTGAATAGAGACAATGAGATGTGAGAAAAGTCACTTTTTTGATCAATTTTGGCACCAAATAAAGCCTAAAGTTGGTTCTCCAATAGGTGCCTCCAAAAACTCTTCAAAAAGCGTCCAAATTTGTCGAATCTTTTAGAAAGAGGGGCTGAACAGACATTGGCGTCGTCGCCATCGGCGCTAGTGTTCTGCAATTTAATTCACTGCTCTCTGTCAAACGACGCCGTCGGTGCTGAGTAAAATTCACCATCTGTTCTATTGGTCTGTGCAGTTGACGCTGCTCTTGGCACTGTCGGAGCTGCTCTTGGCGCTGTCGGTGTTGAACTGAGCATTTCTTCAAAAACACCATTTTAACTCTAAATTCTATCAGTACTCAAACTGACGCATTTGTATTTTTTGCTTCAAGTCCTAAAAAACAACAACCTGTAAGAAAACATAAAAATACCTTCCATTAAAGTGCATATCACAAAAAAATGAGTATAAAATATGGGTCTAAAAATGCATATATTTTTTGTGTATCAACAAGCAGATGGAACTATGAGGCGAGACACGTGGCTGCTGAGTCAGAAGGGGGCGTTGAATAGCGGAGCACCCCGTGGTCATTCAGAGCTGCCGTAGGTTGAGGTGGCACCGCAAGGTTTAAATAAAAAATATGGATTTTTCTAATTTATTTAAATACAAGAACTTGAATAATCCATATCTTTTCATAGAAACATCATAAAAATAAAAGAAAAATATCCTCATGCTCAGTGAACAGAGGAGAATAATGTGGAAATAGTTTCATGTCTGTTTGATGTATGCGTGATTAATTAATTAAATAGTGTATTCATTATTTTTCTGTTTGATGTATGCGTGATTAATTAATTAAATAGTTTATTCATTATTTTTATTCTCCATTTGCATGGACATTTCACCATGACTTGATTCTTAGGGCTTTGACTCTCTCTGTCACGAGGGATCTTCCCGAATTTTTCCAAGGTCAGGGGAGTTCTCTAGGCAGAGATCTCTATTTTTCAAGTATGTCATGTTTGTTTTGGTAAAAAAATTATAATAATTAAAATATTAATCAAAAAAATACAAAACATATTTTGGTAGATTCATTGTGGTCAGAGGACCCCAAGAAAAATATAAATTTGGTTTAACTCATTAAGAATAACCCTAATTGTTACCAACCCCTAAAAATGAAAGAAAATTAAATTGGAATAATTATAAAAATAAATGGCTTAAAAATCATTCTCCACTATAATTTAATATCCGAGGAACTCCCCATAAAAATTTCAAGTCAATTGGAATTAATTTGACCACTAAAATGGATTAATTAAGTGAAATTGCATTTTTGCACTAAAATAATCATAATAATTAAAATACATTTAAAAAATCACCAAATTGGTTTTACGATCTCCTTATGACCAAGGGAACCTAAGAAAAATAAAACTGAAATTAAAATAAATATTATATTTTAAAGCCATTTTTAAATATTTAAATAATTAAAAATTAATTAAAAATCATAAAAATTACAAAATTTTAAAAACTCACGAAAAATGTCACATTTGACTTCTTCATCACTTGGAACCAATTAAAATAGTTCTAATTTTTTAAGTCAAGATATTATTTTTTGAAGGCTTAAAATGAATTTTCTTTAATTTTCCACTAAAATAATTCTAATAATTAAAATATAAAAAAATGAAATTTGTTTTTCTAGGTTTTATGAACACAGAGAAATTTAAGAAAAAATTAAAATTTAATTTTCCAGTTAAATAATTTTTATATTTAATTAATACTAAAAAAAATAATAATACTAATAATTAAATTAAACCTTTAATAATTAAATTGGAACCATTATTTTTCTTAAGGACAGATGTTTTGTTTCGGTTAAGTTATTGAATTTTCATTAGAAATCCCTATTTTAACATTACAATAATTATAAAATTAAATAAATTCAGAAAAATCACATTTTTTCCCTCTGATGTTTTATTTAAACCATGAGTGGGGCACCAAAAAAAATTTTAAAGTCATTTGGGTTTAATTTAATGAATTATAAGGTTTTAAGGCCCTAAGGGCAAAATGATAATTTTAGGATTTAAGCCTAGATTAATATTTATGCCCAACCAAAGGGTAAATGGGTAAATGATCGTAATTGACATGTTTAGATGATTGAAATATAAAATGGATAAATTGTAGTAACTAATCTCACTTTGGTCTCATTAAGGATAAATTTGTAATTTCTTAAATTGATGAAATTCAGAAGAGTAGTAAAATAAGAGGATATTGAGGTTAAGGGTTTGACTTCGGAACAACATACCCACTAATTTAAAACCCTAATTAATGTTTTTAAAATGATTTATGAATTCTATTAAGGATTATAAGTATTAAAATTTAATTTTATCTAAAAATTACAAATCTACCCATTTAGTTTTAAGGGCTTAGTGGTGAATTAGGCTTAATTAAAATTTTTTCTAATGAGGTTTAGAAAATGACCTATAAATAATTTGAATCCTTTTTAAAACAGTAGAAGACCATATTTGAAAGTCAAAATGAGTAAGTTTCTCAATTAAGCCAAATTGCCCCTAAGGGCCTTTACCTGTATAATTCATAAGTGAAACATCAAATGATAAGTACCCCACTTAAAAAGATAATCTAAACATCAAGGTTCTTTGAGCATAAGAGTATGAATTGGGTGAACCACATAGCAAACATAATAAGTCTAAAATGAACTTGAAACAATTTGAGGGACTGTGAAATGTCTAGGCTATTAACTAGGACCTTTTCAATGATCCTTTGAGTATCTCGATGGACACTTGGACATATTATGATTTGCTTGATGGAATCATCCCCACAGATGAACAAATTGGACTCACCAGGGTATGACATAGGGTTTGGTAGACATACCTAAAAAAAATAACTCTCTACTTTTCCAGGGTTTGGTAGACATACCTAAAAAAAATAACTCTCTGCTTTTCCAACAAGCATGTTTTTAATTCCTACAAAATTATATATATGCACTGCAAGTACTGACCTTTCAGGTGGAGGAATGAGAAGAATCAACAGGTACACTTTTAAGTTATTACAATGTAATTTACTTTTATTTACATTTCTGTACCTCTCATCTCTTGTTTCATACTTATAAACTTGCATGTTAAACAACAAGGTCACCTTGCATCATGTCAAATTTGAAACTTTTAGGATAACCACAAAACTGAAACCAAAACTAAAACTAAGAAATCAAAACAAGATAAAATCCACCGCCACAACAGTCAAAATATAAGACAACTCAAAATTTAATCAGAAACAAAATAATAAAAAAAAGTTGCAACTAATTTAAAACATTTCTATCAGATGATTGGGAATCCCTTGGAGGAGGTAACTGACGGTTACTAATGAGATTTCCCATGTTCTAAATGAAAGTGGAACTCATTGAGTTGAGTTTAGTAAATTCATTTAGACTAAGTGAATCCAAAGAAAGTAGTGACGTTATAACGAGGGAACCGTGAGATCCTAACCGGTGTCGCTCTAATCAAATTTAATTCCCATCATAATAATTGACTTTAAACTTGTCATTTAAACATTTAAACCTTAAAATTTAGGACTGCTACTTCACTGAGGAGCCTGGAGCATGGCAAGAAGCTTGGAGCTAGCATTGTGGGTAGCACAGCGATTTGCAATAGCAAGAGGATCTACACAACACATCTTTCCTTAGAAATTAAACAATAAGCCATAGAATTTCGAGGTCGTCCGCCTAGTGCGACATAAATCCTCAACTTCTCTTTAGGCCTTTGTATGGTTCTGTTATACGGTTTAAGCCCTAACTTGCCCAAGGATTCTGAGGTTGTCATTCGTCACGACCTAAATCCTCATATCTTCTAAGATATTTGTGTGATTATCTTGCATGAATGTAAACCCTAATTAATAAAATGGGCAAGATGAAACACTTAATTATTCTTGAAATTGAAGTCAAACCATAGGATGACTTGGGAAGTCACCGAGGTTCTCCTCAGGATCCATGAAATCCCCTAGTTCTTCTTCCTTTGGATTAAAAAAAAGTTCTAAATTTGAGCCATTTCCATTTCACACCTCTTTGTTCGATCTTTTGAAAAGTCATATCCCTTTGAACTCTTTGAAGACAATATCCCTTGATTTTTATCGAGAGTTTTCTTAGGTGAATTTGGTTATCTAAGATGTAATTAACTATAGGGGCTTGTCATTATAGAAAACTTTCAAGAACCCAGCTTAATATAACCCTATTTAATTTTTAGTATTAAATAGGGGAACTTGTAGGTCAACATAAAAAATGATTTTTTACAGACTTAAGTGAATGTCATAAATTCTTTAGTTTATTTAACTGAGCCTTACTAACAAGTGGTGTGTCTACTCTTCGGGGAAGATGCATTGCTTGCGGTATTAGGCTCGTTTATTTAAACTACTAAGGATATGAGATTGGTCTAGTTTTGTATTTTAAAATTTTAAAATACTACTTTTTTTAAATTATATATGTAAATTAAATTAAAAAAAGCATTAGGATATCCATTTCAGGGACTTAGAACTCCCAATTTGGCGACCGACAAATTCTGGCGACTCCGTTAGGGAGGAGTTTCTCTCTCCATTTAAATCAGATAATATTGTCCTTAAACATCAGTAATGTGTGGATGTCCCTTATAGACCAAATTATCCTTAATCATTCATCTATTGACATGCTTCACCCATTTCTTTCTTAGGTAAGTACGGTTAACTCTTTCGGACTTCAGGACCACTGTTCAATCACCTTTGGACGGAGAGGTTCAAGAGTTCATTAGGATTTTTATCTTTTGAGTGGGGTTGGACCCCCAATAGGTGTGTTGGTGGATTAGTTCTTCTGGGCATTGTGTGTTGTAAAGTCGGTCCCGCACTGGGTCATAAACTTTACTTTCCTCTTTGTGTCCTTTCGAGTTTGGTTTGCTACTTTTCAAATTAAATCAAATTGTGTCATGCTGCACTTGCTCTTCTTATTTAATTAAATTCTTCTACTTTCAAACTATTTTTACTAAATTTTAAAATATTCACAAACTAAAAAATAAATAAAAACTTGCCCACTCTACAGATCGACATTTGTTATTCTTTAGTGTTCGCACTAGAATTACAAGGTGTTGGCCCAATAACTAATCTCAGAGCTTTCTTTTTGAAACTACTACAATGGCATTCCCGACGCTCACTTTCTCCTGCAACTTGCCAACTAGCTGCAATGCTCGCAATGTCGCTCCCACCATCAAATTTGAAACTGAATTCGATGAACTTGAAGTCATTCTTGGAAAAGTCCTGCTCTTCATAATGAAAGTTGCCGCTCCAGAAGTTTGGGAGCCTACTGTTGAATTTAACCTGAATTGTCCCAGGATTTTCTTTCCTGCAAGAAGCTGAAAATTGCTACTCCCCCAGCGCCTGTCACATATGTTGTCCCCTTTTCTACCAAAGGAAAGGAGGTTATAATTGTTGAAGAAACAACTGGATGATTCACTGTCCCGCCATCGGTGTTTGAAATTAGCTTGAGTTCAAAATCTTCACCATTAACTTGGTCTCAAAGGAAAAATCATGGTAAAAAATTTTGGAAGGCCGCTAAGGCACAAATTCTTGAAAAGATACCCATTGATGAGTTTCCTCACGAGGAGGGACTTGGATTATTGGAGACCTCTCCGCTCCTGCGAAGGAGTAGGTTCCACCAGCTAATGGACACTAAAGTATATGAAAGTATTCAAAAAATTGTTACTACCTTACCATTACTTCACGGTCGTGATGAGGAGAAGGAAGAGCCTGCTCTTATAACCAAAGTTCGTATGATGTTCCAAAGGTTGGCTGCTAAATAAGGATGTTTAGTGGTTGAACTGCTTAAGCAAGTGGGATGTGCGGTGTCCCCTCTAATGAAGAAAAAGATTTTAAGGGATTTCATATATGCCTGGCAGTCTCAAAAGTCAACTGAAGTTTTGCCAGCCCGTATTGCTGTCAACTTTCGTCTGGGGAGTCGAGTTGATACTACTGTTGTCAATACCACAAATTTTACTACTATTACTGCTCCAAGGTCTGTAGGACTTTGACCAGCTAAGTCATGTCTAGGTCTAAGGGTACTAGTAGTTGTTGCTTGTAAAAGTGAAGAATTCACCTGATACTGTATTTGGTTTGTACCATTGGGAGCATGCCTCTCTCCAACACACCAATGCCTCTGTTGAGACACCCCATCTTAAGATATCACCGTCGAAGAAGAATGTATGGGTACCCAAGGTGGTCGTACCAATACAGTTTAATGAGCGCACAGGGAAAGAATGTGGAATGAAGCAAAGGCCCAAAATATCAGATATCGTTGCGGCTATGAATACAAAGTTTGATGAATAAGGGGAGGATGTTCAGGAAAATTTTTCAGATCTCAAAATGATATAGGAAACAATAATTGAAGAGAAAGTTGAAAAGATCAGGGCTGAAATTTCTGAGTTAGCCAAAGTGCATGGAGTATCCATTGATGATGAAGAGGATTTCAATTTTAATGATTATCTTGAAGAGGATTGCATGGATATTCATGTCATCGAGACTAGAGCTTCCACATCTGCGCACGATGCCCAATCTCAAAATTTTTGGCTGAGTTAATCACTCCGATAGATCCGTATTAGAAAAAGGATGGATGGAGTAAATTTTGGAGCAAGTCATCCAAGAAGATACTAGATCAAATTTAGAACGCTTCATCTCAAGCAACCGTTCAGATTCTACAACCTGCTCAGCCCAAGATGGAGATTTCACCAAAGAAATTGCCGCAACCAGAGAAAGAAAAGAATGAAATATTGAAAATCAATAGCGCAGGGGGTAGGATAGGGGCTGTCTCTGCTAGATTGGTTGTCTTGGATTCAAGGAAGAAAATCCTCGAACCCCTTACCATGTATGATTATATTTTTGCCCCACCGAGGTATTATGAATATAATGATTATGATTTCGACCACATTTTAACTGTTTCTAGTGATAACGTAACTGAATTTGCTCAATCTAACTCTGATTTTAATTCATAAATTGTTCCTCAAATCATACTTAAGTCTGATGAAACTGTTAACGAGAATGATGAAGATATCGACAACACCAGTTACGATAGCGCCGGAAGTGAGGAACCAGTCATCAAGTGCCATGATGCACCACTTGCTATCAACTTGGATTTCTCTGATGAGGAAAATGAGACAAAAAAATTTTTGCCTACAGCATCTCAAGGAGAAGAAATCACAAAAACAAGTGTAAGGAGTGGGAAAGTGTAACCCTCGAGAACAACACCAGTGAATAAAGGAAAACAAGAAGAGCTCCCCCCCCCTTCGCCAGTGGAGGAGCCACATAGCCAAGTAAAATGAAGAGAATTCTATAAAGTGGATTATAACGTGCTATCTCATCTTAGGAGGTTTCCAACTAAACTAAGCTTCTATGACACTCTGATCTTGTTAAAGGAGATGAGAGAGTCTCTAATCACAACCTTGCTTGACCCAAAGATTTGCTTAGCCTAGTTGGCCAGCACATCCTCAGATGAAGTTTGTTTGTTAAAAGAACTGCTTGGGGTAACCTTCACAGATGAAGATTTGTTGCCCGGTACCACCGACCATAACCGACCGCTCTACATTTCCGTTAATATTGACAAATTTGTATTGTCTAGAGTTTTGGTAAACCCGGGAGCATCATTTAACCTAATGAGTCTACAGACATTGACATATTTGGATATTGAGACTCAGGAGCTTATAACTGATAAAATGATGTTAAGAGGATTTAATCAAAATAGAGAAAGAGCCATTGGATCGATTACACTGTTAATGAAAGTCAAAGAACTAGTAACAACCATAAGATTCCACATCATCAATGCAGAGACCTCTTTCAAGCGTTACTTGGATGTTCATGGATTCACGAGTATGATATGGTTCCATCGTCTTTACTCCAATGCATCAAATATTTTAAAGAAGGACAAGAACATTGTATCAAGGGAGATATACAACCATTTTTAGTTAATGAAGTGGGCATTCATGAAGGTGCCGCCCACTACGCACCTCCAAAGTAAAATTTCCTCTCCCGTGAAATTGTGGCAAATGAAGTGGAAGAATTAGAGGAATCACAAAGAAGATGCCATTAAACTCTGTTTCAGCGATCCACTACCATTCCTTCTCAATGAGCTGGTAAAGATTCTTTTAGCCCATACACCCAAGATCGAGGCTGGGAATGTGGATGAGGAGGAATCAACGCGATTGTTGAGTGAACTAGGCTGACCATCAACAATGACATGGAAGAAAGTTTTGATGAAGTAAGCTCCGATGAAGAAATGATGATGATAAAATAGAAGAAATCACAATATGAAATTTCCTTGGAAGATGTGGAGGAAGATGAATATAAGTCGATGTATGATCAGATCAAACACTATGTGAATGTCATGACCCTTACTCCAATCCACCATCAAAAGGTTAAAAGTTTAGAGGTCAAGGAAGTCCATAACATTGGTTCAAAACCAATCAAGTTTTACCATGCTCCCCCTTCTACTAGTTCTAAAAATCATGAAAATTTAGAAGAGGATTCTAATGAATTAATAGAATTACCTTTTGGTTACTTTTCTGTTTATGTATAAAAATTAATTCAATAGGGATATGTGCTAAAAGAATTGCTAAAAGATAAGCTACAATTTTTTGAGAAATTATGAAATGATAAAAGTCAAACTCCTAACTCAAAAGATGGTCTTGAGTTTGTTACTGTAGGACCAATCGATGACTCGAAATTTTGCTTTTGTTGTTACTAGCAGATTGGAAGAGGATTTCCTCAATGTAGAGGATGACTCTCAAGATCAGTTAATAGGTGATGCCCCACCAGAATTTGAAGAAGAAATTAAGTAAATAATGGATGAATTGAAAGAAATCAACCTTGGGACTGAGGAACAACCACAACCCACCTTTATAAGTTCTCTACTCAATGATGAAGAATCCACATAATAAATAAAATCGTTGTCAAAATTTAAAGAATGCTTCACATGGAGCTATGTTGAATTGCCCACGCTGTTAGCAGAAGTTGCAGTTCACAAACTTGGGGCGGACAAAGGTATGGCCCCAATAAAGTAAGCTCCTATAAAGTAAGCTCCTAGAAGAAGGTGCCTCGAGATAGAGCAACAAGTCATTATTGAGGTAAAAAGTTAATAAATGCTAACTTTGTAAGGGAAGAGCAATACCCCCACATGGTTAGCCGATATTGTACTACTTCAAAAGAAAAATGGACAAATCCGTGTATGTGTTGACATCAGAGTATTAAATAAGGCATGTCCAAAGGATGAGTTCTCGTTACATATACCAGAATTAATGGTGGACATCTCATCAACACATGAGATTTTCTCTTTTATGGATGGATTGTTAGGATATAACCAAATCAAAATGGCACAAGAAGATGCAACACTTACAACATTTAGAACATCGATTGGGATCTTTTGCTACATAGTGATGCCATTCGGGTTAAAGAACGCCGTAGCAACATATAAACGAGATATGTTGAAGATCTTTGATGAACTCATTCACAACCAAGTAGAATGCTACATGGATGATTTGGTCATCAAAAGAAAACAGAAAATAAACCATTTTTATGATTTGAGGATCGTGTTAGAACGATTAATATAATATAATCTAAAGATGAATCCCTTAAAGTGTGCTTTCGGTGTCAGGAATGGGAAATTTTTAGGATTAGTTGTTCATCATTGGGGAATCAAGATCAACCCGGATAAGATTAAAGCTATCTAGGAAACGCCTCCTCCCAAACCTTGAAGCAACTATGTCTCTTTCAAGGGAAGTTGACATATCTGAGACACTTTATTTATAATCTCTCAAGTAGGTGTCAGCCCTTCTCGACATTAATTAAAAAGGATACCAAATTTGTTGGGGAAGAGAAATGCCAACAGACCTTCGAGGATGTTAAGTGATACTTAATGACACCTCCTGTTTTGACAGCCCATATCTAGGGAAAACTGTTGATACTTTATACCAGGACCTTATCCGACTTTCTCGGAGCCCTGTTATCTTAGGTCAATGATGAGGGTAAGTCAAATGTGCTCTACTACTTGAGTCATCTTCTAATACCGACGGAGGTAAGGTATTCACCTATTGAGAAGCATTGTCTAGCTTTAATTTTTGTCGCCGAAAAGCTTAAACATTACATGCTCTCTCATAATATTACCCTTATTTTGAAATTTAATCCATTGCATTATTTGATGACCCAACCAACACTTTCCGGACGTCTAGCATGATGGTCAATGATTTTATTGTAATTTGATATAACTTTTGTTCCCCTTCGCTCTATCAAGGGATAGATTTTAGCAAATTTTCTCACAGCACACCCACTTCCAGCTGGGTCCCCACTCAATGTTGAGCTACCAGATGTACAAATGTTGTAAATAGAATAGTCTAATGCTAGGAATTGGGAAATTTATTTTGTTGGAGCTTCATCAACCATAAGAGACAAAGGATCAGAGCTGGTTATAACAGGCAAAACAGGAATTGGTCTGGTTTTCATCACGCTAGATGAGGGTATGTTGAGATTCTCCTATCACCAGATAGAGCCACACATGAAAAATGAAGCTGGATATGAAGCATTGATCATTGGATTGAAATTGGCAATCTCAATGGATATAATGAACATCGTCATCTATGACGACTCACAACTCGTCATCCAACAAGTTGTCAGACAATATAAAATTTTGAAACCAAGACTAGCAGAATACCATCAGTACACAATGAAGTTGTTAGAGCAGATTCCCAATGTGACTTTATACCGGATTCCTTGAGGAGATAGCGCCCATGTCGACACTCTAGAAAAGCTTGCCAAGAAACTGACATGTCTACTGGAGGATTCCATTGACAGTACAGTACAAGGAAGATGAGTTTTATCTCGGATCGACCTCGACAATTTACATAAACTCGAAAAGGAAAAAGGAATGAAGATTGTAGTTGTTGACATTAACGAAGATTAGCAAAAGCCATTGATAAAATATTTACAGACTGGAAAGCTTTCAGCTTTCAGAAGACAAGTTTCAGAAGACAAGTTTGAAGCATATCACATCATAAGAAGAGCTATGTCATATGCTCTAGTGGGTGATGTCCTCTAAAGAAGATCATTCGATTAGATGTGGCTGCAATGTCTAAGTAGAGCCAAAGTGCATGGATACACTAGAAGATGTCTATTAGATGTGGCTGTGATTATATCATCAAAGAAGTACATGTCAGATTGTGTGGTGCTCCCCAGTCAAGGCTAAAGATGAAAATGAAGATCAAGAGACTAAAATATTATTAGTCAGCAATGATATTCAATTGCATGAATACGGCTAGAAGATGTCACTTTTTTCACGTGCATGGGGTGGTCTTACACCAACCTCCGAATGTGCTACACCTAACCGTTACCTCATGGCCATTCGAGTGTTGGGGCATGGAAAAAATAGGTCTGATAGAACCTCCATCCTCTAAGGAGCATAGATTTATGCTTGCCGCTATGGATTACTTCTCCAAATCGGCAGAGGCAGTGTCATTACGAGAGTTTACAACACATCATGTTCTGCAATTTTTTAAAAGAAAAATCATCTACCGTTTCAGTGTTCCGTACAGTGTGATTTCCAACAACGAGACAGCCTTCAAAAGTATAAAGATTAACAACTTTGTCAAACGACGTGAACTAGACTAGAGGTACTAGTATAAAGATTAACAACTTTGTCAAACGACGTGAATTAGTGATCCTGACTTTTTATATACAACAGTATAACAATGTATGCGATTATATATTCACTTATATTTCCTTACTTTATAACAGTACCAAAAACTTGATCCTGAAGAAAATAAGAAAATGGGGTGGTACTTGATGCTTTATTGGGATACTACACAAGTATGAGTATTGTTATCAAGTAATATAGGACTTTTTTATTAATCCCTGAATATCGATCCCACGGGGAAATTGGCAATATGCACTTTCAAACAACAAACTTTAATTTTAAAAAGACAATTACTTAAACTATAGATAATTTGATAGTAATTAAAATTCAAATCTTTTTAGTATTTTTATATTTTGACAAAAATTTTGACAAAACAGTAATAACTTCTAAATAACTTGAGTTTATGTAAAAGAAAAACACAGAATATGAAAATAACTTTCTCTTTTTGAGGCTGCTTCCACAAACCACAATTGAGTCTAATCTCATCACAAGTTACAATAAGATTCGTGAGAGTTTAACCTGCAAGATATTCTTTACCCTTACTAGAGATGCA
>NW_018251353.1:17136-18034 GCF_001263595.1 Phalaenopsis equestris | reverse complement strand
TCTACACCCTTCAAAGATTATTTCCCTATTTACTTGCACTAAATCATATGAATTACATTCTCATTCATACAAAACCTGGTGATTCTTTCCAATTGTTGACTGAGACAATACCAACCCGATTCTTACATGTTCTCACAACAAATTTGAACATATGGATAGGCCAAATCAAGAAGTAAATGAAGTGCATGGAATTAAATCATCACAACTTCTTCCAACATTAAAGATTAATACTCTCCACAATTTCCATCCAACACATTAATTACTTATCATTTTAAGGAGAAAGATGAAGAAAACTACTCAGAATTCATAGAGAAAATAAAACCACACTTTAGTTTAAAAGTAGAAATCATTGTCAATCCAACAAGTAGTCTCAATTAAAGCCAAAAGTTGTTTAAAGACATAGATAAAAACTTATCTCAAATCCTCCACCAAACTCTTGAAGTTCCTTTAAATCTCTTCTCTTGTACAAAACTCTATACTCTCAAAATAAAACTAAAAACAAAAAGGAAAAAGTAAATTTGTGGTGCCTGAATCTCTCCACAAAATTCTCCATAATCTTCTCAGGACTCAGCACTCCTCCCTCTTCAAGCACCCCTCTCAAATGTTTCAACTTCCTTCTTTTATAAATTTCCTAAGAGGTGCCTTGGAAATTCTTCAAAATGTGTCCAAATTTAATGTATTTTTCAAGGGATGCCTCCTTTCACAAGTCCTTTAATAATATTTTCGTTCCTAGTGGTCATAACCACCCTCTTTAGCCAATAGGTGCCTCAAATTTCTTTTCAAAATTTGACCAAATGAAGAAAACCACCAAATAACTGCCTTTGGTGCTTAGGCGTGGCCTTCTCTGTTTCACTGGAGCTTAAGCGCCAAAACACTTTTGCACAAATTTCACATTTTT
>NW_018251353.1:10912-16105 GCF_001263595.1 Phalaenopsis equestris | reverse complement strand
TAAATTTTTATATCATAATTATACAAGTATAAAGCTAAAAACATGAGTAAAATTAATTTTTGATTATTTTTCTATCATTTTCAATTCAATTCAACATGTAGAGATTCAATAGACTTCTAAGTAGTGGGTACAAACATAAAAACAAACTAAAACACTGACTTTGATCTCCAGTCTCAACATAAAAAAAACACACTAACATGATAAAAAAAATACAGGGTAGCAATTTTGTGAGTTTAAAATTTAAAACTAAAGTTAGTAATATTTTCAACTTTTTAAAAGACATAGAAGTAAGTTCAATTCTAACTAACTAACACAATAATCAACACACAACAACAATTACTACCCTAGAATTTTAAAACAAACTACTAACAAAACAAAACATCACAATACAATTAAACAAAATAAAAGTCTCACACATCACAAAGTCCAAACCAATACAAAAAAATACATGTCTCAGGTCCAAAACATAAAAACACATCACATCATATGTCTCAAGTCCAAACATAAAAATAAACAACACATCACAAGTCTTCACAAGTCTCAAGTCCACATCACAAGTCTCAAGTCCAAAGCACATAGTCTAACATATATTACAAACATAAAAATAAATCACTTAGTCCGCCTCCTTGTCATCTTCAGAATCACCTCTATTCCAAATATTTGTAGGCTCATAATCAGGGTATCTAGGATATGGAGGAAATTGCACTCCTGGGTTACCCCTAATGAGATTTTCTAGAGATGAATAAGATTTCTCGTCATAATCACTTTTTCTTCTGTTATACCCATCAATATGACCTGCAAAGCTTTCCAAATTTCTTACCTTATCTGCGATATAGTTGATATTTTCCATCATCCTCTATAATAATTGACTTTAAGTTTCTGTAGACTCACCTCTAGAAGTAGATGGTCTAGATGTAGATGCAGCAGAGGTAGAAGCAGTAGATGTTGCTATTCCATACCCCCTTAAAAATCCTCCTCTCCAGCCAAAAGTAGAATGTTCTAAATACGAATTCACATTTATACTAGTAATTGGCTTCAAAGGTAACATTACTTCCTCCCAGCTCTCATATCTCACTCTAGCCTACTCACATAAAGAAAAGATCAAGGAAGCAAATACTAGACCTGCAGTGGAAAAACTAATGATAGTATGATAAATCAAAGCTTCAATATTGATGAGCTTACCTTCCTGAATACAATAGTTCAACATCATCCTCTCTCTAGTAACTTCACCGAGATGATTTGTAGGTAATAGACGGGCTAAAATAAAATAGTGCCATGCCTTGGATGGCGCACTTAAATTTGACGTGGCAAAAAGACTCTCCTCTCATTTGTGATCTTCCAGAGTGCCTTGGATGGTGCACTCAACTTGTCTAATTCTGTCTCAGTAGGACTATAGTTTGCATAAAAACAAAAAGTATTAGGTGGTAAATGGTAAAACATATTGATTACCTCCAGTGAAAAAGGTACCAATTTTACTTGAACCATAACTCGTTCTTCTTTAACCTCAGGGAGATTTGCATAGAACTCCCTAACTACAGAAATAATGGCCACAACAGAAAAACAACAGAATCATTCCCATTTTCGGCGAATGATCAAATCTTCTACAGATCCACCTGAAATTTTGAAACATCGCTCCTGGATAAGTTTCGTGATTGTAGAGCATCACTATACCTAGCTTGAGCTTTAGAACTCATAAATTTGCTCGAATCAAAGTGGCTTTTTCCTCAGCTCCTCTTCATTCTTTGTGCCATTTTACAAATTTCATAAAATTCTACAATAACTTCAAAAATCAAGTCTTATCCACGAAACTCAACTCCTATAAGTATAAACTACACTTCCTATGCAATTTCCATAGATTTTTTTTTCATTTTTCACCATGAATAGTGATTTTCGGATTTTTCCAAATGTACTCAAAATACATGGTGAAAATCCAAAATTTTTACATAGAAGTGAAGCTCTTACCTCAAGTAATCCAAATATGGCAAATTTCTCTCAATTCCACCAAGAAATCTCCACAAAATAGCTTGCCCTAGCCTCCAAAATCATGAAATCGAGAGGTTGAAGGTGACAACAAGGGTAAAAATGGCAATTTTTGGGGTTATTTTTCACTTTTTACAGTTCGCAAACTGGTTTTCGTAAATTGACACTTAAGCGCGGGTAAGTGGTGCTTAGGCTCCTGCCTCTCGGGTTACATCACGCTTAAGTGCGAGAATGTGGCGCTTAGGCGCTAGTGCACTATTTTTGATAATTTTTAACGTAAGTAAAATGCACTATTAGCTTAAGTAAACCACCCCTAAATGGTCTCAAAACACTTAAATGACTATTTTCCTCTCCTACAACTCTCCTCTCTCTCTAAGTTCTCCCATATAACTCAATTCAATTCGAGACAAAAATAACACTAATTTTCACAAAAAAATAAACATATACATTCATTCACAAACTAGTACAAGTACATGTAGCATTTATTTCTCACTCCAAATAGTCTCGGATGAGACAATTTTCTAAATACAAACACTTAACAAACTTAAACAATCAAACACATAAAAGTCATAAACACTAACACGTAAACACAATGACTCCTAACAAACAAACTCTAACACAGAACTTAATTCTATTCTTCATTTTTTGGGACAATTTTCGATCTTTCATTAGTCTCTCCTTGGGAAATCAAAAAATAAAGTTGATAAAATGGACGGTGGTGATGAGCTCTGATACTATCTTCTTCAATCCATTTTTGTTTAAGATGCATCTCCTTATCTGCTTCCTCTATATAACTAGTATGGTTGAATTGCATTTTCAATTGTCATCCAATATGCTCTAGCTGTGCATGAATCTCAATTACCTTTGTTTCCAGTAAAGCCATGATATTCTCAATTTTGTTGATCTTTTCATATTCCTTCAATACTAAATACTAACGGCTAAGAAATCATTAAACATCTCTTGTGCACTTTGACTAATGAATTTCTTTCTCATGGTCTCTTCCTTCTTCTTCAAATCCATCTCCCATGAAGACCTCTTATCAAAATCTCTCTCTTGTAAAGTTTAGGGCTGAAAATGATCTGGGGTGAAAGTCATTCACAAAACCCTTCTATTTATAGGCCTAAATCCCTCTAGTAACTCCTAGACACATCCTAAAACTGCCTTGGCATGTTTTAATCAACCATTTGGAGGTTAAATCTTCTAGAATCCAAATTTCACACATGATTTTTAATTCCCGCGCTTAAGCGCAGAATATTGGCGCTTAAGCACCAGTGCTCAATTTTGCACCAGTCAACTTAACGTCCAAATTCTCATTTTAGCATGTCTGGATCCCTACATAGAGTCTTAAAATCATTACTAACACAAAATAGTCTAAAAAATACTACCCCAAAATTTCTTAATCACACACAAATAACATTTAAAGCAAAAACACACTGATAACTATGGGTTGCCTCCCACAAAGCGCTTGATTTTAGTCGTCAGCCAGACGTAACCAGTGCTTATTCTGGTTGACCCAACATCTTTCAATCTTTAAATTTATGCTGATCCCCTGTAAAATAAGGTTTAATTCTATGACCATTCACCTCAAACACTTTATCAGTTTTAGGGTCTTTAATATCCACAGCTCCATAAGGATAAACTTTCATCACAACCAATGGGCCCATCCACTTGGACTTAAGTTTGCCTGAAAATAATCTTAACCTTGATTTATATAGCAAAACATGTTGCTCTGGCTGAAAATTTTTAGTAAGATCTATTGATCATGCCACATCTTCATCTTTTCTTTATAAAACTTAGCACTCTCGTAAGATTCATTCCTTATCTCTTCAAGCTCATTCAATTACAATAATCTTTTCTCACCAGCATCTTTCAAATTATAATTGAACTCCTTAATCACCCAATATGCTTTATGCTAGAGTTTAACTGGTAAGTGACAAGCTTTCCCAAATATTAGCCTATGTGGGGACATTCCTATAAGAGTTCTGTATGCAGTCATATAAGCCTAACAAGCATAGTCAAGTTTGACTGACCAATCCGTTATTGTTGGATTTACAAATTTTTTGATAATTCTTTTAATTTTTCAATTAGATAATTCAGCCAAACCACTTGTCTGAGGATGATAAGCAGTAGCAATTCTATGATTTATATGATATTTCTGTAATAATTTCTCCATTATCGCATTTCTGAAATGACTTGCCCCATCAGTTATGATAACTTTCGGCATCCCAAATCTACAAAATATGTTTGTTTTCAAAAACTTTGCAATACTTTGAGCATCACATCGAGGTAAAGCAATAGCTTCTATCCATTGGGATACATAGTCCACTACTAACAGTATATATAAATTTTTGAAAGATGGTATAAATGGTCCCATGAAATCTAATCCCCAAACGTCAAATATTTCAAGTTCTAGCATATAATTGAAGGGCATCTCATTTCTTCTAGAAATATTGCGTACTCATTGACATCTATCACAAGTTTTAATATATGCATTAATATCTCTAAAGATAGTAGGCCAATAAAATCCAGATTGTAAAATTTTGTATGCTATTTTATCAACACCAAAATTTCCCCTAAAATCAAAATTATGACATTTTTGGATAATTTCATAAGTTTCTTCTAAAGGTACACATATTTGAATAATTAGATCCTTTCCTTGTTTATATAAAAATGGGTCATCCCAAAAATAAGTCTTAGCTTCATAATTAAATTTCCTCTTTTGTTGGTATGTCATTCCATAAGGTATAGTATCACTTACAAGAAAGTTCACAATGTCGACATACCACGGAACACGCCACTCATTAATTTTGAACATAATTTCATCTGGAAAATTTTCATTAATTCCTTTTTCAAAATAGATTGATTTTTCTAACTCAAGTTTGGACAAATGATCAACAATTTAACATTCAGTTCCCTTTCGATCTACTATTGTAAAATCAAATTCTTGCAAAAGAAGAATCCATCTTAAAAGTCTAGGTTTAGCATCCATCTTTTTCATTCGGTACTTAATAACAGAATGATCTGTATGCACTACACAATGAGTAATGAGTTCCAATTAAATATATCCAATTAAATATATTCTAAATTTATCAAAGGCATATACTATTGCTAACAACTCCTTTTTAGTTATTATATAATTAATTTGGGGTTCATTAAGAATTTTACTAGCATAGTAAATTACTTTGAAAATTTTATCATATCTTTGTCCTAAAA
>NW_018251353.1:4645-10848 GCF_001263595.1 Phalaenopsis equestris | reverse complement strand
TGAAACTATAATTGGTGCAGTGACTAATTTTTATTTTAATATCTCAAAAGCTTCTAGGCACTCTTCATTAAATTTGAAAATTGCATCTTTCTCCAGTAAATGACATAAAGGCTTAGCAATTTTTGAAAAGTTTTTAATATATCGTCTGTAGAATCCAACATGCCGTAGAATCTAGAATCCAACATGCCCTAAAAAACTCCTAATTTTCCTTACATTGTTTTGATAAGGAAAATTAGCGATCATTTGAATTTTAGAAGGATCTACTTCCATACCTTTTTCTGATATTTTATGTCCTAATACAATTCCTCATGCTGTCATAAATTGACATTTTTCCCAAATAAGGACTAAATTTTTTTCTTCACAGCACTTAAGAACTTTTGATAAATGTTCTAAACATGAGTCAAATGAAATTCCAAACACTAAAAAATCATTCATAAATACTTCAATTCTTTTTCAATTAAATCACAAAAAATTGCCATCATACATCTTTGAAATGTAGTAGGGGCATTACATAAACCAAAGGACACTCTTATAAAAGCAAACGTACCATAATGACTCGTAAAAGTTTTTTTCAGAAGTTATTTATATTTGGTGATAACCAGTATATCCATTCAGAAAATAAAAGTATTTATGCCCAGCTAGTCTATCTAATATTTGATCTAGAAAGGGTAATGGAAAATGATATTTCCCAGTGGCAATATTTAATTTTCTATAATCAATGCATATTCCACACCCTGTGACTTGTCTAGTAGGTATTAACTCATTATGTTCATTCACAGTCACAGTTACTCTTCCTTTCTTAGGAACGCAGTGAATTGGACTAACTCATGCACTATATGAAAAAGGGTAGATAATTCCAGCATCTAACCACTTTAAAATTTCTTTCTTTACAACTTCTTTCATAACAAGATTCAATATTTTTTGAGGATCAGCCCTCGATTTGTAGTTCTCTTCCATATGATTTCTATGCATACAAATTGAAGGACTGATTCCTTTAATATCAGCTATTGTCCATCCAAAGGCTTTCTTAAAATTTTTTAGAATTTTCATCAACCTTTCTTCTTCTTCGAGCGTTAATTTTGAGGAAATTATAACTAGTAAAGTAGAGAAATCACCTATAAAGGCACATTTTAAATGATAAGGAAGTAACTTCAACTCAAGTTTGCGAGGTTCTTTTATTGATGGACAAAATGTTTTATCTTTTTCTATTGTGTCCAAAATTTCAAAACTTTCTCAAACATAGTTTGAATCTTCCTTAAAAAGATTTTCACATTGTTCTAATTCCTCTTCTTGCTCGTGTTCCAATTCTTTTACTTTAGATTTTTCTTCATAATTAGTTTTGAACTGTCATTCACTTAGATATCTTATAACATCCATTCTATAGCATTCATCATCTTTACCTTTTGCAAGATATTCATTGATCTTAAAATGTTAAAAGTAACAGTTTGACCATTGACGTGAATTGTTAATTCGCCTTTCTTTACATCTATCATTGCTCTTGATGTGGCTAGGAAAGACCTGCCCAAAATGATAGGTATCTCTTTATCTTCCTCCATATCCAGCACGATGAAATCACCAGGAAAGATAAATTGATCCACTTTCACTAGGACATCTTCTATAACTTCTTTAGGGTATGCTATTGAACGATCTGTTAACTACAGAGTTACAGTAGTAGGGGTTTT
Source organism: Phalaenopsis equestris (assembly GCF_001263595.1). Classification (NCBI taxonomy): domain Eukaryota; kingdom Viridiplantae; phylum Streptophyta; class Magnoliopsida; order Asparagales; family Orchidaceae; genus Phalaenopsis; species Phalaenopsis equestris. Next base: position 9,166 of record NW_018251353.1, on the reverse strand, counting down.
TCTCCTAATCTCAATCTGTTAAATGCTAATAATGGCATAAGGTTGATTCTTGCACCTAAATCACATAAAGCTTTCCCATAAAATTTGTCTTCCCCATAAAATTCTTTCCTATAAATTTTATTTTTTATTACCATGGAATTGTGAAGCTACCAGGATCTTTAAGCTTTTCAGGAAGTTTTTTTTGAATTATAGCACGACACTCCTCACTAAGTGAAATAGTCTCATTATCTTCAAACTTCCTTTTAACTTTATCTTCAAACTTCCTTTTTCTGTTGAGAATATCCTTCATAAAATTTACATAGCTTGGCATTTGTTCCAAGGCTTCAACAAATGAAATATTAATTGTAAGCTTCTTAAAAATTTCTAGAAAGTTTGAAAATTTCTTATCCAACTTTTGTTGAGAAAGTCTCTGAGGAAATGGAGGTGGTGGGTTTTCTAAGTTATCTTTAAGTGGAGAAATATGTCTTTCAGAATCTTTCAGAGCGTCCTCTTTTGATTCTTCAATTTCTTCTCTCTCTACTTCAGTTTCTTTTTGAACCCTACCTTCCAACTCTCTTTTGCTTCTAAGTTGAACAGCCTTTACTTGCTCGTTATTTTGGTCTTTTGGATTTGTATTACTAGGAAGTGTTCATGTTCATTGGGATCTATTACTAAATGAATTTGCAATTTGTCCAAGTTGATTCTCAATATTTCTAATTATAGCTCCTTGACTTTGTAGCTGATTTCCTATTTGTAACACCACTTCTTCTATTGACAACTTCTTCTTCTTAAATTGTGGATTATTGTTGAAACTTGGAGGATAAGTAGATCTATAATTATTATTCCCTTGGTTGTTCCAGTTTCCCAATGAGTTTACTTGATTGTTCCCCCATTGTTGATTATTACCACTCGTAGTATTATTCCAATTGAGGTTGGGATGATTCTTCCAACTTGGGTTTTAATAATTTGAATATGGGTTATTCTGCTTGTTATTTATGACATTCAATGTTTCTAATTATGCTTGAGAATCTATCATTTGGCCTAATGGATTCTCTTCAATCATATAGATTGGTTGAGAAAAATTCATTCTAAATTGGCCTAACTTCCTTGAAATTGCAGTAACTTGATTTGCTAACATAGTAAATGCACTCTCATAAGGCCATTAAAAATTATTGTTAGCCATTTCTTCAATTAAAGCATAAGCTTCATGAAATGGTTTTAACATTAATGAACCACCAGCAATTGCATCGATAATAGATCTAAGAGATCCAGCTAATCCATTATAAAATGTTTGAATTATTAACCAATCTGGTATTGCATGGTGTAGACACTTTCTTAAGAGTTCTTTAAATCGTTCCCATGCTTCATAAATCGATTCCCCTTCAAACTGATTAAAAGATGAAATATCATTTCTAAGCTTTGCATTTTTTGATGGTGGAAAATATTTATCAAGGAATTGTTGCGCTAAATCACCCCATGTTCTGATAGATCCATGTGCTAACGAATGCAACCACATCTTAGCTTTATCCCTCAGTGGGAAAGGAACTAACCTAAGTCTTATGGTATAATCTGATACACCATCATATTAAATGTAGCACACAATTCTATAAAATTGGCAAGATGTAAATTTGGATCTTCACTTGGTGATCCCCTAAACTAATTATTTGATACCATTTAGATAATAGCAGGTTTAAGTTCAAATGAATTAGCCACTACAGTAAGTTTTTGAATACTATAATGAAGTTCATCTACCGTAGGGTTGGCAAAATCTCTTAATGGTCTAAATTCTTGATGAATTTCAATATTTTAATCATTTTGGTTTGCCATTTATGTAATTTTTTTAGATTTTTCAAAACTTTTTTATTTATTTGGTTTTTCTGATTTTCTTAACAGTTCTCTCTAATTCAGAATCGTAGGGCACTAGTCCTTCAGAACCTGGACTATGCATACACTAACATAAAATTAAAATAAAATAAAATAAAACACAGAATAATAAAATACTGTAATAAGATATTCTTACAATAACTCTTAAAGTTTAAATAAGACTTTCTAAAATAGAGATTTACTTTCAATCAATTTTTGAAATCTTCCCCAGCAACGACGCCAAAACTTGATCCCGACTGTTTATATGCAACAATATAACATTGTATGTGATTATATTTTCACTTATATTTCCTTTACAAAAGTACCAAAAACTTGATCCTGAAGAAAATTGAAGAAAATAAGAATAGAAAATAAGAATTTAACTCTTTAATTTTTATATATATTGGGATACTATGTAAGTATACGTATTGTTATCAATTAATATAAGACTTTTTTTATTAAGCCCCGAATATCGATCCCATGAGGAAATTGACAATATGCACTTTCAAACAACAAACTTCTATTTCCTATTTCAAAAAGACTTCTATTTCAAAAAGACAATTACTTAAACTATTGATAATTTGACAGTAATTAAAATTCAAATCTTTTTGGTATTTTAGATATTTTTTTCAAAATAGTAACAACTTCTAGTAAAAGAAAAGCACATAATATCAAAATATCTTTCTCTTTTTCATGAATCAATAATAAGTATAGGAATTCTGTTGTGGAAGTACACAAATTGTGTTGTGCCAAATATGAGCAATAATATTCTTTACCCTTTCTAGAGATGCCCTAGAGAACATTGGTTAACTTAAAGTTTGAATAGTTCTTAAGACTTGGCAGGGAAGATACTAGCTCTCACTCTAGAGTTCACTTGATTCCCTCCACCTTGGGGCTAACATCTCGTATCAGAAGCTAAAACAATAAACCAAGTTGGGGGCTTTAAGCTGTCATTTTAAAGTCGTCTAACTCTGCACCCTTCAATGAATATTTTCCCATTTATTTGCACTCAAATCATTTGAACTATATTCTTATTCATACAACCTCATGTGGTTCTTTCCAAATGTTGACTGAGACAATACCAGCTGACACCTTACATGTTCTCACAACATAGTTTAACTTTTGGATTGGCCAAATCAAGAAGTAAATGAAGTACATAGATTTAAATCATCACAACTTCTTCCATCAATGGAGATCAATACTCTCCAGAATTCCCATCCAAAACTTAATTACTTATCATTTTAAGAAAAATGATAAAGAAAGCTACACAGAATCCATGGAGAAAATAAAACCACACTTTATTTTAAAAGTAGAAATCATTGTCAAACCAACAACAAGTCTCAATTAAACCCAACAGTAGTCTCAAAGTAAAAAAATAAAAACTTATCTCAAGTTCTCCACCAAACTCTTGAAGTTCCTTTGAATCTCTTCTTTTTACAATCACTCAAAAAAAAATAACAAAAAGGATAAAATAAAAGTAAAAGTGGTGCCTGAAAATCTCTTTAAACTAACTCCCAAATCGATTAACTTCCAAAACTTTCCAAGTATTTTCAGGACTCTTTTTTAAGTCCTCTCTTCTTTCTTTTCTAGTTTTCCAAGAGGTGCATTGGAAACTCTTCAAAATGTGTCTAGATTCAATGTATTTCTCTAAGAGATGCATCCTTTCATGATAATTTTTATCCATGATGGTTATAACCACCGATTAATCCAATGGGTGCCTCAAAAACCTCTTCAAAATTCACAAAAACTGACTTTACTCTTCTAATAACTACCATTGGCACTTAAGCGCGGGACCTCTGGTGTTTAGGCAATGCCTTATCTGTTTACCCGACACTTAAGCGTCGATTCTGGCGCTTAGGCGCCAAAACTCATTTGCACATTTTTCACCTTTTTGCTCCAAATTTTATCCTTTTTTCACTCCTTTAAGTATTTTTCACATTTTTATTTGTATCTGCAAGAAAAACACAAAAATACATTCCATTAAAGAGCAATATCTCAAAAGTAGGTATAAAAATGTGTCTAAAAACACTATATATTTTAGGTGTATCAAAATCCCCCAAACTTAAATTGTTACTTGTCCTCAAGTGACACTTCAATCTTTAAAAATTACATATGTATGATATGTATATGAGTTTCTTTAGGACTTACTAAAATTTAGATTTAGAATATAACAGCCTAATTTAGAAAAAATATTCAGTAAATGAGACCAACTTAAAGTTTAGAAATTCTTAAAGTGAAGAAAGATGAAAATATGAGTTTCTATCTAATTCAGAAATGTATTGTAGATTTTCCAAGTTTAGAATTTAGTTCTTCTATTATCTCCACTTAAAAATTTTCATTAAAAATAATTTTACTTACTATATTATATCTATAAACTTAAGAGTTTCTCAAGTCTTATAGTTTAAAAAGATCAAATGTAGAACCAATTTTTTATTATGCACTAATCATCAAGCTTCTCCTTCCTAATTTATTTTTCTTTTTTTTTTCTTTTTCTTTTCCTTTTAACATATTTCTCTTTTTTCTTTTTGAGGCAAGGATTACTATATTTGGATAGGCCTTTAATGATTTTGAACTCCACTTCTCCTTTCCTAAAGCAAAGTCTTGATATAAGTCTTTTACTTATAAATATAATAATTGTTTTTAAAATTATTTTAATAAAAGAAATTTAAGTATTAAAAA
>NW_018251353.1:3124-4470 GCF_001263595.1 Phalaenopsis equestris | reverse complement strand
GTCCAGTGAAGCCAATTTTTGATTAGGCATATCCTCAAGCTTCTCCTAACCTTCATATTTTTTCTTTCTTTTCTCTTTTTCATTTGGATTACTTTCAATCCTATATATATATTTTTTCTTTTCAGAGATTGTTGTCAATCCTTTTTTTTTTCTTTTTCAAGTGAGGATTACTATATCTGGATAGCCTTTAATGACTTTGAACATCACATTTCTTTCCCTAAATTTGAAACTCAAAGCATTCCCTTACCTTATAAATATTTTATAGCTTTTACATCATTGAGCCCCAATCTTTTCTTCTCAAATTAATTTTCATATTCTTAATACTTCAAAATATAGTTTCCTTTATTTTAAACAGTTAACTATAGTTCTATTCTCTTATACTAAATATCTTCATCTACAAAATTAATTTTCCTTACAAAAATATTTCTTTAAATCTACCATAATATTTAAATAGTTACAAAAATATAGTTACCTGAATTAAATTTACAACATTAAATCATATAAATAATTTTTGAAAATATTGAAATAGAGGACATCTAATAGTTAATATTTTTCTTCCCTCCCCCAAACTTAAAATTTTAAATATGAAATAATACAGGTGGAAAGAAAAACTATAAATATAAATCATACCTCAGTATTGTAAGCATTTTCATCATTCTGAAATTTCTGCAGGCCTTCTCAAATTTTTACTTCACCTGGTCTGTAATATTAGGAGCTTTCTACACATATAAATAATTAGAGGAATTTCTGGGTAATGAAATTTTGAAATAAGTATAAAACTAAAACAAGCACAACATTTCCTAACACAAATACAAAACTAAACAAAACAATTACAATAAAAATGTGAAAATAAAAATCACATTACATTACAATCCACAAAATACTACTCAACATCTATTAAACTACACATGCAAATTTTACTACAACACTAACTTTATAATAAAAATTAAAAAATTATCCAAGTACAACATAATCATAAAAATGAAAACAAACATCCATTTCTATTACAAAAGATCACAAAAATAAAAATACAAATCTAAGTACATTATTTTCAATCAATATCAAAATCCCAAGCTATATCTTCATCTCCTTGATCAGCAGGTGGATTGGGCTGATACTGAGTATATCGGGGGCACTCAAGAAACGTAACATCAGGCTCACCTCTGTAGTGTCGGGCCTGAGCTTCATAATAGGCTACCTCAAAATTTGAATGCCTCTGAAGGTATTCACTATCATAGTCGTGTCGATGTTCTAAACCTCTAATCCTTTCACTTATCAAGTCTATGCTCTTCCGCTGCAAGGTCAACTCATTCATCAAATCATAGAGGGTAGGGGAACTAGAAGGT
>NW_018251353.1:2162-2891 GCF_001263595.1 Phalaenopsis equestris | reverse complement strand
TCTCCCCACATTTATAGTTCTATTATTCTGAATACAGAAATTCAGAATAACTCTATCTCTAGTTACCTCACTATGGTGATAGGTAGGTAATAGAGTAGAGGAAATGAAATAGTGCCACGCCTTAGAGGTGGCATTCAGCATGGAAGCAGAAAAATTTACTCGTTCTCGCTGCTTTATGTTCCATGTTCCTTTCCCATCAGTGAGAAAGTTGATCACATCATTGAGGGGTCCTTCCATTGTACTACAAGATTCATAGTGACAACTATAAGAATCGGGGATTTCGTAAAAGGTGTTGATGCGAGCGGCAGTGAACTCAACAGGAAATCTACGTACTTGAACGATTCCGTCATCAAAATAAATAACATTGGCATAGAACTCCTTCACAACATTTGCATCAGCTTTATTGGTGGTGTAACAAAATTTTTCCCACCTCCGCTTGACAATAACTTATTCAATTTCTCCTTCCGGACTCTCAACAACTCAATCGTGTATACATTTCTTTCCTTCAAATACTCCTTTAAATATGAAAGTAAATTTCTTATTGACGAAGCAAGACTCATCAAACTCAATTCGTCTCTTTTATCGAAACTCAACTCTTCAAACTCAACTCTTCTCTTTTGAAGTGGAGCCATTTCAATCTAATCAAATTATAAAAAAATTCCAAAAATTACTTCAAATATACAAATCTTGGCTTCTAATGGTAATTCAAAGAGTTCAACATTAATATTC
>NW_018251353.1:1572-1963 GCF_001263595.1 Phalaenopsis equestris | reverse complement strand
AGGAGAAAGGGGATGATGAATAGTGGTGGTTGACTGGTCAAAATCACGGTTAAAGGTGTTTTTTGTGAGCTCACCATCAGCAGGGTTGATGATGCCGTCAACGCGCTTAATTGGAATTTAAATCCTAAGTTTCGGGAAAATCTCGTCGTCGGCGGCATCGAGGGCGCCGTCAGCGGCATCGAGGGCGTCGTCGGCGGACTCTATTGATTTTGTCCAAATTCCAAATTTTTTAGATTTTGATCAATTTCAAGCCTTAACGATATCTTTTTAATCATTATAGACATAATTTTAAGTGACTAAATGATATACTTAGCACATATAAACTTTCACAACACAAAACATCACATTTATATATAAATTCCAAGGGGTACAATATACGTTACATAACACA
>NW_018251353.1:0-1562 GCF_001263595.1 Phalaenopsis equestris | reverse complement strand
AAACAAAACATCCTATGCTTAGTCTCAACTATACAGAGATCTACAAGCATATTTCTAAAGCAAAGAAAATGCAAAGTTCAAATCAAAATACATAGACAGAGAGATAGGTAGTAATATAAATCTACTAATCTACTAATCTATAAATCTACTAATCTTCAAACTCGGTACTCGATTCTCCTCTGAGATCACCCTTTGATTGCACATGAACGAAGAGGTTGTAGATGGGTCGAAATGGAAATTTGTCAGTGGAATCCTCTTTTATTAACTTCATCCTCCTCATCAATCATATCAGGCTATTTTCTACATGTCTAGAGTGATCAAAATGTTCCTTCATCCTCCAGTCTAGATGATAAAAAAAATCAGAGATATTATTAATCGCATTCATGACATTTTGCACCTCCTTTTCCAATTTCTTGATTCGGCGCAGGATCACCAGAGACTTATCAGGGACTAAGGGTTGAATTGGCAGTGAATTCTGAGATGCTTGATCTACTATAATGGCCATGTCATTTTCATCTTCAAAAACTGGGAATCTCTCAGTTAAGTCCAAAGGCTTCCAAGGCAGTAGTACCTTTTTTCCAATTTTCATAGGACACTTGGAACTGACTGCAAAGTGAGAAAATTATGGAGGGGTGCCCGAGCCCATAAGTTGATCCATGAACAATCAAGCCCAAAATCGACTTCACAATTATAGATCCAATATCGATCGACAATCCCCTTTGGATGTAGTAATTCAAAATAGCACTTTCTTTAGGAACTTTACCGATCTTCATTGTCGGTAACAGTTTCACAGAAATGAAAAAGTGTCAAAGTTTTGAAACAGGATTTAGAAGTGTCGCAGAAAAACTAACATACCCATTTTCTCTCATTTCCCAGTCATCAGTTTCGTCCGTTAAATACTGGTAAATTTCATTCATTTGGTTTCTTGTTGGGACGAAGTTGGAATAGTGGCAGACATGAATGTTCTTGATCATGTATAATTCATTGATCTGTGCAGGAGTAAACGTGATCCATCTACCTCGCACATAAACAACTTTCTGGTTGATTTCGTGCAAATTTGCATAAAATTCTTTTACCATAGGAACAACCACGACGGCGATAGTATAACACAACACTTCCCATCTTTGCAGCACTATCATCTCTTCAATTGCAGAATTATTCAATCCGTGATTTATGAATCCTCGTTCCTTGACCAATCTTTTCTTCGTCAGTACCTTGTTGAAGATTCGCTGCGCTTCCGCACTAATAAACTTTTGCCGATTAAAAACTTGCATTATGGGATTATCAGGGGAATTGGGCGCTATAGGAATGAAATTGGTGGAGTTTCAATTCATTTTTGGGGGAAATATGATCTTAGGAATCAAAATTGGGAGTTTAAAAGGGTAACTCCCGCCAAAAAACCGCCAAAAACTGTCATTCAAACTCCAGAAACAGCCATCTCGCCGGTCTCGCCGTCGGCGGCGTTGAGGGCGACATCGGCGAGCCTTTGTATTTATTTTTCCTGGACTCTTAGGAAAAACCAGCCATCGGCGGCGCCGGGGGGACCATCAAAGCCCACGGGC
>NW_018251352.1:36234-57265 GCF_001263595.1 Phalaenopsis equestris | reverse complement strand
TACCTTTGCTCTGAGAAGGAAGGCTTCAATCAGAGCTGTTAGGCACGTTTGTTGAGGTCCAAGGAGGCTAGTGATTGAGTTATATTTTAGCTCACCCAAATACTTATTTTTAAGTTAACTTCTTAAAATTGAAAACCATTTTATTGTTATGTTGTTAGATAAGGAGATTTTATCTTAACCTCTAATTTATTAAATTTCTTTAAAAATATCAATTAGACACAAAAAAACATGAATCTCAAGATTTTTTTGACACATTTATTTAACATTTTCTAGGTTTTAAGGCCAATGAATTGAAAAATACTTCAATGTTAGATTCCTAAAGTCGGAACAATGATTTTTTTTTATTTTGTGATATCATGTGTTGACCGACCCCTTTTGTGATCAAGTTCAACTACATTTGCTGACCTTTTCCACCAAATCCAAGTTATTTTTTTAATCTTTTTATTAAATAACTAAATCATAATTATCCCCCTTAAAATGGGTAGAACCCATGCCGAAGTAGTACTAGACATGAGTTATGAAAGATGGCTTTTATGATGAAGTAGGAGGACCCTTAAAGATTGAAATTTATTGAGAGATCAATAGTAATATGCTCATTCATTCTTCTAGTAGAATAGAAGGGAAAAGTTAAAAAAAAAAAAAAAGACTTGTACATTAACTTTGGTAGATATAGTAGATTTTGGTGTTTTTACTGATGGATGTCATTAGATATATTAATGATATTTCTCATGAATGATAGTGTCAATGATTGGCATAGGTTTTAATTTTAAAACAAGAATTTAACAAAAACTAATAAATATTAGCACTTGAGACAAAACTCTAATAATTTCTATAATATCTTCAGTGGATGTAATTTATAAAAATGTTTATGTATCATACCAAAATTTTAAAGAACAATACACACAAAACACACACACACACACACACACACACACACACACACACACACACACACACACACACACACACACACACACACACACACACACACACACACACACACACACACACACACAATACCTTCTTAGGACTCCCATTCTAAAACATTAAGAAGGGGACTGTTGCCCCTCTGCAAATGCTCATGTTGATCTTACTGTTAAAGTTAAAACACTAAGTACATGTAGCATATGTTATTATTATATGATAAAAAAATTGTTTCACAATAAATTCCAATTAGTAATCACACTTGGAAATTTTTTTTAACTTATGATCTTGTCGTAGATTGTTTAAGACCCAACTTTATATTAAAAAAACATATATTTTTATTTTTGAAAATTAGAATAAACTAATACGTTACAAAGAAAATCATATGATTATGTAGAGATCTTGACATACATCTATTGATTTTAAAGAGCCCAAAAAAATTTAAATTGGTAGTGAGAAGATTTGAACTCCAATTAATTATGCTTATAATTAAAAAGAGCATCAATGTGAGAGAAATTCATCAAGCCCAAAATTTTATAGATTTTATATCATTAAGGCATTGATATATTAAAAAATATTATATGATCAGAGGGTTTGTAATGGATCATTCAAATGAGTGTTTTAATTTTAATAAAAATAAACATTAATGTTGCAATCCAAAAATTAATAAATTGATTCAACTTCTATAAAATTGTGCAGCTTAAAAAAGTCCAAAATACTTTTTTAGTGGAGAAATATAAAGCCTAGTCTATCAAAATCACTCAGTATTATCATAATATCAATCAAAGAATGCAAGATTACCAAAAAAAAAAAAACATTTTATGTGGAGAGTCCTGGTATTTAAATAATCATAAATTCTAATGATCAACATTTATAATCACCATTAATTACTTATCATTAATGAACACCAACAATTGTAGCCTACACTTTATAAGCCTACTTTCTTTGCTTAATGGAAAAGGTTAGCTTCACAATCTTAATTTTTTTTTTTTTTTGAGAAAAGGTTTTAGGTAGAGAGCCAAACTCAAAAATAAAAATACAGGAGGAGAAGAGAAGGGAAAAGCCAAATAAAAATACAAAATTATAGTCCCCTAGGGAGGGGAAATCTTGGTAGGGAGGGAGTAGCAATTTTGAAATGAGTCACCTCAAGACCATGGAGCAAGAAGGACAGAGTAGGGGGGTTAACAACAACAGAAATAGCTTTAGAGTGTAGCCCTTGTCTTGCAAGACAGTTTGCAGGTTTGTTACCCTCTCAATAGTTGAAGGTAAAGTGTATATTGAGGGTAGAATTAAAAGTCCTGATCTTCTGAATCCATTGGGTATGAAACCAAGAGGACTGATCTTCAGAATCAAGGAGTCTTAGCAACAAGAGAGAGAGTCTACCTCCATCCAAATATTGTACCAATCAGATTTGTAAGCAAATGTTAGAGCCCAATAAACAACAATAAGTTCAGCCTCAAGAGCATAAGAGGCCTTACCAGGGGCAGGAAAAAAGAGAATACACTTGTTGGAGTGGTCCCTAGAAACCCTCCCACCCAAGCAACCAGCACATTAAAGCTGTTGTTGGAGTGGTCCCTAGAAACCCTCCCACCCAAGAAACCAACACATTAAAGCTGCCATCTGTGTTGATTTTAATAATAGAAGGTTGTGGGGGTTTTCTATAAACCTTACAAATCAAGGGGGAAGCCTCCTCTTCATTAAACTGGGAGCTACATATATTGGAAAAAATTTTGTATTTGTTCATCTTAGAGAGGTAGGAGATGCAGTTTCTGACCACCATGGAGATCTTTGTAGTAGATAACATAGACCAGTGTAACTTAGAGTCATACAGGTTCATTTTGTTCAAAAGGCCAGACCAGACCTTTTGAACAAAGTTGCAGTTGAAAAAAAATGGTTAATATTCTCCTCAATTTCCAAGCAATGGTAACATATGGAAGGGCCTCTAATGCCCTTAAGCTTAAGAATGTCATCAGTGGGCAAGAGGTTATGGAAGAATCTCCAACAAAAGAAAGAATTGGAGGGGGACAAAAATTTATTCCAAATGACCTCCCCCAAGGCACCTGGTCCCAGCTATAGAGCTGGGCATATATAGCTTTAGTAAGAGTTTGGTTTGTATAAGTTTGTCAAATGATTCTATCAGTCTTACTTCTATTGAAATGGAACTTTGAGATATGGGTAACATAGGGTTCTTAAAGTAGAGTGTACAATTTGGGAATGGGCCATTGATCCCCCTCCCAGCAATCAACCACAATAAGACTAGGATTTAGGTTTGGAGGAAGAGCACTAAGCCACTCCCTAGGGCACCAGTGATCCAACCAACAGTTTACCTTGTCAGCACCCAGATCCCAAATGAACATCTCCTCAGCAAGATTGCTTACTTTAAGCATGTTGGTCCATATTCTAGAGTCCCATATCTTCCTGATAGCAATAGATACTTACCCATCATAAACTTAGCCCACAGAGAAGTCTGAGCTCTAAAATTGATCCACATTTTGCAAAGGTTGACCTGACAATGATGATGAAGCCCTTTAAACCCAATACCTCCAACCAGGGTGGGTTTAGCAGCCTTCTGCCAAGATGCCCAGTGAATTTGTTGCCTTTGACCTGACCACATAAATCTATTACACTAGCTTTTTTGGGGGATTTCCTGGGTTCCTGTTTTGAACCATTTGTGAAGTCCCCAGCCCTCTCTGATGTCTGTACTAGTCCTCTTTACTTCAACATGTAAGGAGTCATAAGTAACTCCTTTCACCAATATATATATATATATATGTAAATTAAATGTCTTTCCGAAGCATGTCACGGGATTTCGATTCCGGCGACCGACAGCTTCCAACAGGCAACTCCTCACCTTTTAAGTGTCGACACTCATAAGATTCTTTTCTAATTTCCTTGAGCTCATTAAACTTAATAATCATTTCTCACCAGATTCTTTCATTTTATAATTAAATTTGATTATCTCCCAATAAGCCTTATGTTCTAATTCAATTGCGCCTATATGGTGTCATTCTTATAGGAGCTTTGGAAGCAGTCCTATAGGCTCATAATGCAGAATCAGTCCTATATGGTGTAAATTCTTCCTTTTTGGATTTACGGTCTTTTCCAATATGCTTTAATTTCACGATTGGATACTTCGGTTAAACCACTTGTTTGAGGGTGATAAATTGTGGCAATTTGATGATTAATTTTATATTTTCTCATTAAAGTTTCAATCCCAAAGTTCTTAAAATGGCTTCCCCTATTTGTAATGATCACTCTTGGCATTAAAAATCTAGTAAAAATATTTTTTCCTTAAAAATTTAACAACACTTTGAGCATCACAATGAGGTAAAGCAATAACTTCAATCCATTTTGAAACAATATCCACATCTAATAAAATGTATAATTTTCTAGAAGATGTACAAATGGTCCCATAAAACCTAAACCTCAGACATCAAAAAATTCAACTTCCAAGTTAAAATTTAGGGGCATTTCATTTCTCTTAGAAATATTACCTATTCTTTTACATATATCACTTACTTTTACATAAGTATTAACATCCCTAGTTATTGTAGGCCAACAAAATGTAGAGTGTAAAATTTTATATAAAATCTTATCCACTCCAAATTATCCCCGAAATCAGATTCATGATATTTTTAATGTTTTTTTTTTAATTTCTTCAAAAAGAACACATCTTTTGATCATGGAGTCCTTACATTTCTTATATAAATAAGGGTAGTCCAAAAAGTAGAATCTTGTGTTGTACATGAACTTTTATTTTGGTGGTTGTCTAATCCGTAGGGTAAAATATTACTAACAAGGTAGTTAACTATATCAGCATACCATGAAGAATGCTACTCAGAAACTGAGTATAATTGTTCATCAAAAAAATTTTCTTTTATGTCAATATCATTATCACCATAGTTTTTTTGTTCAAGCTACAATAAATGATCAACAAATTGATTATCGATGGCCTTTCTATCTACTACTTGATAATCAAATTCTTGCATCAAAATGACCCATCTAATTAATTGTGATCTTGAATCCTTCTTCAACATCAAATATTTAATAGCAGAATGATCAGTATGTACGATACATTTGCCTTAATGAGATAAGGTCTAAATTTATCACAAGAATATAATATCGCCAATAATTTCTTTTCAGTGGTAGTATAATTAATTTGAGCTTTATTAAGGGTTTTGCTGGCATAGTATATAATTTCAAAAATCTTATCATGTTTTTACCCAAATACTGCCCCAATAGCAAAATCACTTGCATCACACATTAATTTTAATAGTTTTTCTCAGTTAGGTGAAATAGTAATAGGTGCATTGATTAATTTATCCTTTAATAAATTGAAAGCATTTAAGCATTCCTCATTAAAATTAAAATTCTTGTCTTTTTCTAAAAGATGACATAGAGACTTAACAATTTTTAAAATGTCTTTAATATACCACATGTACAACCCATCATGTCCTAGATTTAATTTTCTATAATCAATTCAAATGAGCCACCCGGTGACTTATTTTGTTGGGATTAATTAATTATGCTCGTTTACAACTACATTCTCTCCCCATTTCTTAGGAACACAATGTGTAGGACTAACCAAAGCACTATGAGAAATAGTATAAATAATTTCAGCATCCAACCACTTTAAAATTTTTCTCTTCACAATATGTTTCATGATAGGATTCAATCTCCGTTGATGATCAACCCTAGGTTTATGATCATCTTCCATTAAAATTCTATACATACAGATAGAAGGGCTAATTTCTTTTATATCAGCTAGTGTCCATCCAAAGGCCTTCTTATGATTTTTCAATTTGTCCAATAATCTTCCTTCTTGATCTTTAGTTAAATATGAGGATATTATTGGAGATAATGTAGATGAATTCCCTAGATAAGCATACTTCAGATGAGTAGGGAGCACTTTCATCTCAAGTTCAAGAGATTTTTATATTCAGGGAATCAAAGCTTTATTATTTTCAGTAGTGTCCAAAATATCAAAACTTTCCCGAACATAATTTGAATCCTCAATATTTATCTCATCTAATTTATCTTGCAATTCAACTTCATTTTCATCCTCCACTTCTAGTTGATGTATTTTGACTTCATAGCTCTCTCTCAAATGATAATTAATTAAAAAATCAATAGTATCCCATTTGTAACATTTATTATCTTTTCTAACAACTGGATACTCCATTGATTTTATCACATTAAAAGTAACTTTCTGTTCATTAACTATTATAGTAAACTCTCCTTTTTGCACATCTATCATTGCTCGTCAAGTGTCCAGGAAAGGTCTCCCTAAAATGATAGGTATTTCTTTATCTTTCTCCATATCAAAATAATGAAATCCATAGGAAAGAAAAAATTATCCACTATTATAAGTACATCTTCTATAACCCCCTTAAAATAAGTAAGAGATCGGTCAACTAACTAAATTGTTACAGTTGTGGGAGAAATATCTCCTAAGCCTAATCTTCCGAATATAGAAAATGACATGAGGTTAATGCTAGCTTCTAAATCACATAAAGCTTTTCCACAGAATCTATCTCCAATTGCACAAGGTATAGTGAAGCTACCAGGATCCTTAATTTTTTGAAGGAGCTTTTTCTAAATTATTGCATTGCATTCTTCACCTAATGCAACAGTCTCATAATATTCAAACTTCCTTTTTTTGTTTAAAATTTCTTTCAAAAATTTAGCACAACTTAACATCTGTTCCAAGGCTTAAAAAAAGAATGTTAATTGTAAGCTTTTAAAATAACTCAAAAACCTTGAGAATTGCAAACCCAACTTTTGTTGTCTAAGTCATTGAGGAAATGATAGTGGTGGTCTTTCTATATTGATCTTAGTTAGAGAGACGGGCATTTCTACCTCCTTAGAAACGATATCTTCATGTCTTTTTGTTTCTTTGTTCTCCTCCTCACCTTCAATCTCCTTTTGAATTCCAACATTTAATTTCCTTTTACTTCTGAATTGGACAGCTTTAACTTGTTCTTGCTCCTTGTTCTTTCTTTAAGATATATTTCAAAGTTACTAGGAAGCGTTCCCCGAGGCCTATTGTTAAGTGCATTAGTGATTTGTCCAAGTTAATTCTCAATATTTCTTATGGTAGCACTTTGAATTTGTAACTGATTCCCCTTCTATAACACCACTTCTTCTATAGACAATTTTTTCTCCTTAAGTTGTTGGTTATTTGTAAATTCTGGAGGATAATAAGGTTTATAGCTTTTACTACCTTAATTATTTCAATTTCCTAATGGGTTTGTTTGATTATTCCCCCATTGCCATTTTTCATCACCAGAATTATTATTCCAGTTAAAGTTAGGGTGGTTTTTTCAACCTAGGTTATAATAGTTAGAATATGGATTATTGGATCTATTGTTAATTGCATTTAAAGTCTCTACTGATGGTTGAGAGTCAAACATCTAGCCTAATAAATTTTCTTCTATCACATGAGGTGTTTGAGAAAAGTTCATTTCAAATTGACCTAACTTCTTAGATATTGTAGTAACTTGAGATGCCAGTATAGAAATTGCATCATTATCATGAACACTAGCTACTTTCTTAGGATATATCCTTTCAAAGAGCCATTGAAAGTTGGTTGTTTCCATCTCTTCAATTAATGCGTAATCTTCATCAAAAAGTTTTGACGTTCATGATCCTCCAGCAACAGCATTAATAATAGATCTAAGGGGTCATACTATCCCATTATAGAATGCTCGAATAATTAACTAGTCTAGCAAGGCATGATGTGGAAACTTTTGAAGGAGTTCTTTAAATCATTCATATGCTTCAAATATTGACTTACCTTCATACAGAGTATAAGAGGTAATATCATTTCTAAGTTTAGCAGTCTTTTAAGATAGAAAATACTTAGCCATGAATTTTTATTCTATCTTCCCCCAAGTTCTATTAGATCAGGGTGATAATGAATTTAACCACATCTTAGCTTTATCCCCTAAGGAAAAAGGAAAAAGTTTAAATCTAACAGCGTCAGTTGATACATCATTATATTTAAATATAGCACACAATTCTAAAAAGCTTGTAAGGTGTAAGTTTGGATCCTCAGATGGTGTTCCCCCAAACTGATTGTTTTGTATCATTTGTATAATAACAGGCTTAAGTTCAAATAATTAGCCGCCACAACAGGTGTTTGTATAGTTGAGTGAATTTCATTTACTATAGAGTTTGTATAGCCCCTTAAAGGTCTTTGTAAATCATGATGTTCATTTTCAACAGTTGGTTATTTAAGTGATTTTGGGATGTGTTTGCAATTACTTGAAAATTAAGAAGTTCTTTTTGCTTTCAAATTTTTCTAATGGTTCATTCTAACTAACAATCGTAAAACACTAAATTTTTGGATCTTGAACTAGGCATGCACAATTTAAAATTCAGAAATTAAAAATAAAACAAAACACTTAAAATAAAAAATATTTTTCTTATTTTTTATTTATCAATTTTTTTAGAATTTTTGATTTTTTATGTTTTTATATTATTTTAAGAAAATAAACAAAAATTGATAAAAGAAAATAAAATATAATTCTTTTAAAATAAATCTACAACAAATAAAATTTTCTAAGTTTGAAAATTTCTTTATGTCCCCGACAACGATGCAAAAAATTTGACCCGACCCATAATTACGTAATTATTTAAGTTCAAAAAAATGGCCAAAATATTGAACCAATTTAAATTTAGCGGCTAGTGTGCAAAATAAATGTGTAATTAAATTGATTAATGATTTACACACTCGGGGTACTATGCAAGTATATGTACCGTTTCAAACCCAGTATCAAACCCACAGGAAATAAGGAATTTACTATGCTAACTTAGAAATATTTCTACTTAAACTATAAACTAATTCACAGAAGAATAATATCAAACTTTTTGTAAAAGGGAGTAACCAAAGTGGGTACTTCTAATGTAAACTAGAAGTAAATGCAAAATCTTTAAATTAAAAATGTTTAAAGAAGTGTGAATATAAAAACAAGCCTTTCCCATTGCAAAGAGATTATAAATCAGTGCAGGAATCAAATGATTAAAGATGAAAATGAGATATTGTGACAAGTAGAAACATATTTATTCTTTACCCTTCTGAGTATAAAGAACATTGACTAATCTAAAGTTAGTTCCACCTTATGTGGTAGTGCTGAGTAGATTCTAGCTTCTCATTTCTTGATTCCCCTCTTTCCCCTCTTTTCCCTCTCTATAGGGCCTACCAGGGACCCTTAGTTCCAACCTTAGACCAAATTAGTAAAGGATTTAGCCTATCACCCTAGAAACACTAATTCTACTCCCATGAAACCTTATCTCCTTTTCTACTTGCACTCCCACCTAGATTTGGCATCCTCTTCCTCCAAGGTTTAGTGTGGTACTCACTGGTTGGTGAAATCATAGCCCTCCCAATGGGTTTTAACATGATAAATGACCAGTTTGCAAAATAAATGAAGAACCGGTGAAAATACCATCACAAAATGTTTGAATAAAAGAGATATTTAAAACATTCTAATCTCACACATCATTACTTTTTATTGTAAGGAAAGAAAAGAAAACTACTCAGAAATCATGAGAATAACAAACAAAACATCATATATACATAAAAATCAAGTTTACAAAACAAATCTTAAAAAAAGTACAAATACTTATCTCAAACTTCTCCCCAAGCAATCCTTTGAAGTTTTCTGACAAAAATTGACTTCACACGACACGCATAACTTTATAATAACCAAACTCCCAATATAGTGGCCGCCCACCCCTATAGTGGCCCAAACTACTAAAAAAACAAATATTTTCTCTTTTCTCCTCTCTTGAATGTGTAGAAATGTCTTCTATATATAGAGCTCTAAAAATAACCAAGGGTCACCTAAGGCACCTTTTCAAAATTCATTCAAATTCATTGAATCTTAGGCAAACCATTTCTGGCGCCTAGTTGCTCAACTTTCACACCTACGCGCCAGCCTTCTAGAAAGTTTTGGCGCTTAGGCGCTAAGTCACATTTTGTGTCTTTGGCTTCAATTGACCATGTTAAGTGTGGAGCCTAGTTAAGTTAAAATAAATAAAAAAGGTTTCTCCTGCTCCCGCCTTTGCCCAATCGCGAGTAGTCATCAACACCCGCTCCCGCCTCTCCCTAACCACTCCCACCTCCAGTTTTGCGATTGAAGCATCTCCCGCCTCTTCTAAATAGAAGAGACACACCATTTGTTGCCAACTGATTCTGCCTTCCATCTTTAAGTGTGAATAAAATAGAGAGAGAGAGAGAAACTTAAGGTGGTAGAAAGAGGAAGGAAGGTATCACACGACTCTCCTTCAGTTTAAGATACAACATTTTTGTGTTCTTCTTCGGGTTTCCTCGGGATAGAGGAGGAGACGTGCAAGCAGTAGTTCCTTGTGGTGGAAAGAAGAAGAAAGAAGAAGAAGAACATTGTTCTCCCTTGGCTTCTTCTTGGTGGCTTGTGGCGGAAGATAAATTGGGTTTATTTCTCTTGTAAGTTTATCTTCTTCTGTGTATCTTTGTGTAGAGAGAGAAGAAGAGAGGCAAGGAAGTTAGAGATCCTTCTTGTAGGTCGAAACAATCGACTGATATAAATTTCTCAAGTAGTAAAATCCTTTGCAACTTCGTGGACGTAGGAAATTTGTCGAACCATGTAAATTCTGCAACTCCGTGGACGTAGGAAATTTGCCGAACCATGTAAATCTGTGTGCTCCGTTGTGTTACTGTTTTCTGGTATGAATTTTCTCGTTCTATTTTTTCACTTCTTCGAAGATCATTCTTCTGTTATATATATATATATATATATATATACCATAAAAACTTATATCAAAGTCAGAGATTTCAGATCTGAGAAAGATTCGATTCTGAGGAAAGAATGATGTCTGCAAATGAAGTGAAGGTTTCAAGAATCGAGAAGTTTGATGACACACAGTTTGATGACACAGATTTTAGTTATTGGAGGATGCAAATAGAGGACTACGTCTATAGGAATAAACTTCATCTTCTATTATTGGGGAAAATACCTGAAAGAATGGATGAGGTTGAATGGATTTGTTGGATCGATAAGTTATAGGGGTTATTTGATTGACCCTATCGAGGCTTGTTGCACACAACGTCGCCAAGGAGAGGACGACTGCATATCTCATGGCAGTCGTATCAGGTTTGTATGAAAAGTCATCAACAAATAATAAGGTGTATTTGATGAAGAAGTTTTATAGGGAGATGACATGAAAGGGAGATGGAGATGACACTGAATGTTTTCAATACTATCAAAAATCAATTGTTGTTTGTGGAAATTGATTTTGATGAGATATGTGCACTGATTTTGTTGGTTTCATTGTCAGATAGTTGGGAAATCATGAGGATAGCTGTTAGCATTTCTGCAGGTAAATTTAAACTGAAATACGATAATAGTCGTGATTTGATTTTGGCTGAGGAGGTGCACAAGAAAGATTCTAGCGAGATCTCACACTGAATGTTGATTTCAGAGGGAGATCACATGACATGAACTCAAATAGAGGGAGATCAATATCAAAGTCTGGTCAGCAGGCAACCTGCTTGAACCGTGGCAAGGCTAACCACAAAAAGATGAACTGTAGGAATCCCAAGAAGATGGAAAATGATAATGTAAATGTAGTATCTGAAGAAGTACATGATGCACTATTGCTGGCAGTTCATAGTTATGTTGATGATGGAAGTGAAGATGAGAGAGGGTCTGGGGCACCCATTTCTATTATTCTACAAACAAATGGAGACGAACCACAATGCTATGAAGAAATCTTGCAAGATAAAAGTTCAAGCAAGTGGGAGCTGACAAAACTTCCACCAGGGAAGAATGCATTACACAACAAATGAGTGTACCGGGTGAGGAGTGAGCGTGATTGCAGTAAGAAGTTGTTGCCCTCTCGAGTAGAGAGAAGGAGAGGTGAGAGAGAGGGAGAAAGAGAGAGAGTTTCTTGTAATCCTTGAGGAAGAAACAACGGTGAGGAATATATCGACTTTGTAATTCCTTTGAGTTGAGATAAGTATTTCTTATAAATTGAAACATTGTGGTGTAAACTCCTCAAGTAATAAAATCCTCTGCAACTCCGTGGACATATGCAATTTGTCGAACCACGTAAATTTGTGTTCTTTTTGTGTGAATTTTCTCGTTCTATTTTTCACTTCGTCGTCGATCATTTTAAATTTTCATATGTACCACAACAACTGGTATCAAAGTCAATGGCTGCAAACAAAGTGAAGGTTTCAGGGATCGAAAAGTTCGATGGCACAGATTTTGATTATTGGAGGATGCAGATAGAGGACTACCTCTATGGGAAGAAAATTCATCTTCCGTTATTAGGGAAAATACCTGAAAGAATGGATGAGGTTGAATGAAATTTATTGAATCAACAAGTTTTGGGGGTTATTCGATTGACTCTATCGAGGTTCGTTGTACACAACGTCGTTAAGAACAGGACGACTGCAGATCTCATGACAGTCTTATCTGGTATGTATGAAAAGTCATCGGTGAATAATAATGTGTTTTTGATTAAAAAATTATTTAATTTGAAGATCGTGGAAGGTGTTTCTGTTGCTCAACACCTAAATGATTTCAATACTATCACAAATCAGTTATCGTCTTTTGAAATTGATTTTGAAGATGAGATACATGCGCTGATATTATTGGCATCGTTGTCAAATAGTTGGGAAGCCAAGAGGATGGTAGTTACCAATTCTGCAGGTATCTGAAGAAGTACATGATGCACTATTGCTGGCAGTTCATAGTTATGTTGATGATGGAAGTGAAGATGAGAGAGGGTCTGGGGCACCCATTTCTATTATTCTACAAACAAATGGAGACGAACCACAATGCTATGAAGAAATCTTGCAAGATAAAAGTTCAAGCAAGTGGGAGCTGACAAAACTTCCACCAGGGAAGAATGCATTACACAACAAATGAGTGTACCGGGTGAGGAGTGAGCGTGATTGCAGTAAGAAGTACAAGGCTAGACTTGTTGGAAAAAGTTTTCAGCAAATGCAGGATATTGCCCATGTAGTGGGAGTTGCAAGCAGAGATAAGAGTAATCCAGGAAATAGCTTGGAGGTACAAAACTATGTGGACCCTACTGATATGTTGACTAAGGGTGCTACTCTTGAGAAACTAAAGTTGTGCGTAACTTCAATTGGTCTTTTAGTGTGAAGACAAGGGGATTTGAGTTGCAGAGGTGGAGGATTCATGTTTGAAGAAAAAGGCGCCGCCGCCAATGGAGGATATCAGTTTGAGGAAAGAGAAGTTGCTGCCTGTTTACCGTACTCAAAGTGGGAGATTTGTGAAGTGTTGAGCCCAGTTAAGTTAAAATAAATAAAAAAGGCTTGTCCCACTCCCGCCTTCGCCCAATCACGAGCAGTCGAAACTCCCGTCCGCCAGCACTTGCTCCCTCCTCTCCCTAACTGCTCCCACCTCTAGTTTCACAATGGAAGCTTCTCCCGCCTCTTCTAAATAGAATAGACACACCTTTTGCTGCCAACCAATCCTGCCATCCATATTTAAGTGTGAATTAAAGAGAGAGAGAGAAGCTTAAGGCGGTAGAAAGAGGAAGAAAGGTATTGCATGACTCTCCTTCAAATTAATACACTACCTTTTTGTGTTCTTCTTCGGGCTTCCTCGGGATAGAGGAGGAGAAGTGCAAGTAGTAGTTCCTTGTGGCAGAAGGAAGAAGAAAAAAGAATAAGGAGATTGTTCTCCCTTGGCTTCATCTTGGTGGCTTGTGGCGGAAAAGAAGGTAGTAGTTCCTTGTGGCAGAAGGAAGAAGAAAAAAGAATAAGGAGATTGTTCTCCCTTGGCTTCATCTTGGTGGCTTGAGGCGGAAGAGAAATTGAGTTTATTTCTCTTATAAGTTTATCATCTTCGGTATATCTCAGTGTAGAGAGAGAAGAAGAGAAGAAGAGAGAGCAACGAAGTGAGAGATTTCTCTTGTAAGTCGAGGAGATCGACTGGTGTAAATTCCTCAAGTAGTAAAATCCTCTGCAACTTCATGGACGTAGACAATTTGTCGAACCATGTAAATCTGTGTGTTCTGATGTATTACTATTTTCTGGTGTGAATTTTCTCGTTCTTCTTTTTCACTTCGTCGAATATCGTTATTCTGTTTTATATATATTTACCACAACAGACCAATTATGCTCCATTTTTCTCCTTTTTCTCTTAAACTCCATTTCTTGCACCTAAAATCAATAACACATAAAATATCTTTCATTAAAGTCCAATATCATTAAAAACAAGCATGAAATATATAGTTAAAAACATGTAATCTTATGGCGTGCCAGCATCTGAAGACCCACCTTAAAATTGTTCTTATAAAAGACTAAGGAGAAAAATCTCTTGTAGCCCTTCGTGGCCGGTGGCCGGTAATAGGAGAATCGTATGATCAAGAACATAACGAATTTGGATCTATTCCACGTCTGCCACGTAGAGGACCAAAATCTCCAAAGCAAAAATTGAGCTAAATGATTCCTAAGAATACTTCTGAATCATGAAGCCCATGATACTGTGCAAAAAGGAGAAGAGAAGGAAAGAAATAGTAGAACCCAAAGAAAGGAGAAAAATGCAGTGAAACCTGAAGAAAAAAAAAAGAACAAGGATTCTCAGCCACTGCACAACCACACACACACACCCCGAGAAATAGTAGAACCCAAAGAAAGGAGAAAAATGCAACGAAACCTGAAGAAAAAAAAAGAACAAGGATTCTCAGCCACTGCGCAACCACACACACACACACACACACACACGCGCGCGCGCGCGCACACACACACACACACACAGATATATAAGTGTGTTATTGTGATAGTATTATGCTAGTTTAATGGCAGTATTCTACCGTTTCACTCGTGATAAATTCTACAACCATAATACTATGGTGATAAGATGAAATACTTTCTCTTTCAATACAAAATCATCATTCCATATGGTTAATTTAGCTATCAAGCTTGTCATTGAACAAAACAGGTAAAAAATTATGAAACCATGCTTATCTCAGACACTTTTTGAAAGCAAGTATAACCACATAACCAACATTACTTGGATGCTCTCTGTTCTAGTATAACCACATAACCAACATTACTTGGATGCTCTCTGTTCTGTTTTTCTTAGATTCTTTCATTCTTCTATATTAGCTTGCTTGAAAACACAAAGAAAAATACATGAGTTCACATTTTAAACAATAAACCCTTACACAAGACTTATTTCAAAAAAATCTAAACATAACAAGACTTACAAGATGAGAGAGAGGGATATCAAATGTTTCTTATCTGGTGACGGACAATATGTGAGATTTTAAATGAATCAAATCCTAGCTACCAAATCATATATGGAAAACATGAAGAGCCCAATGACCTACAGTTTTATTTTCAAAGCTCTGAACTCATTCGGATCGCGTCAATCACCAATATAGCTCTTCCCCTCCAGGCTTTCGCTGCAAGCCGTAAGAGGAGAAAAAAAAAAGGACCGCCCCAGTAGCTCGTCGCACCTCTCCCCTCTTCGCTTTCATCTAGCTCCCTACAGTCCTGATCACAAAACCTGCAAACAAATTTTACTTAACCGCTGCGTCTTCGTCTCGAGACCGGGATCTCTACGTCGTTCTCACTTCGTCTTGCTGATGGGTTGCGCTTCCTCCATTCCAGGTATTCACTCACCATTTCTCCCTTCTCTTTAAGGGTTTTCTACCCCCTATACCCTAAGCTAGATACTTTCCTTACCTATAGTTTTCGATCCAATTGTAACATCCCTTAAACATTGAATTCACTGTTAGTGGTTATTTTTTGTGGCTCATCTTTTGTCTAAGCAATTTTTTCCCCCCGTTTTGTTCGTGTTTTTTTGGCCGTTGTGTTTGTTAGGCTGTATTGAGTTATTCTTTGTAGGGAAGCTAATGATAGCTGGTAGATTACAAAATTATTCGTATGCCTGTGCTGTGCTTTTTTTTCTTCCTGGACCTGGGGGAACCGTGATTTAAGAGAGAGTTGTTTCTACCTCTTACATCGTTTATTTTTCCTATTACGATATTGATTTAACTTTGAACCCGTTTTGGTGGGATCCCCTGTATAATACGTGGCGTGGATCATCGTGTTTACAAGATTTTTGTTTAGTTTTGCAGTAGTTGTATGACCTTTATGGTTCAGGATTGTTTTGAGTTGCAATCATATTATCGTGTTTATTTCTTTTTAGGGAAGCTGGAGAAGGTTGATGTATTAGGAAATTATTTTTTATCCCTAGTTGTTTTTAAGGGAAATCATGCCGGAAGAAAGTAATTTGAGTTTTTGGAAGGGATTTACCTTTTACGATGCAGATTTTTTGGTTAGTTTTCGATGGATTATTTTGCAAAAATAGCTCTCCTACTCTGTGAGATTGGCTTCTGTTCGGAAGATTTACATTCATAGCACTCAATTCTTATGTATTTTAAATATCTAACACCTATAACTCTTCGAGATTGGTATGCTTACAAAGAATGCTCATGAAAGGTTAGCTCACGTGTATTGAAGAACTTGTGAATTTTTTTTCGTTATTCTTTATGTGAAATCAGTGATATTTTGCTCATTTAGAAATCATGGATATATTTGATTTGATTCTCTCTCTCCCTTTTCCTCCTTTCTCAC
This sequence comes from Phalaenopsis equestris, assembly GCF_001263595.1. Classification (NCBI taxonomy): domain Eukaryota; kingdom Viridiplantae; phylum Streptophyta; class Magnoliopsida; order Asparagales; family Orchidaceae; genus Phalaenopsis; species Phalaenopsis equestris. The sequence continues at coordinate 40,734 of NW_018251352.1, read as the reverse complement.
TCTAGCTCACTAGAATTTCTTCACCTTCTTTAATTTTCCTACCTTTCCTAGCCTTTGTTTGTGCAAGTATTGGATGCATGCATGTGATGAATATGGCATGCTCTCTTGCCAAATCGCCATGTATGAGTTGGAGGACTTCACTCCAATTTTGCCTTGTCTTTAATCACGACATATGATTCAATTGTTGTTCTAGTCACGCGATTTGTAATTTGATTAACAATTTTTCTTTTATGGTATAATATCTGTTAACAAAACTAACATCTGAAAAACTTTTAAAAAAGTTAATTGGTTTGAACTTGAGATATGGGTTGATATATGTAGCCTTATCTGTAATATTGTGTAGTAGTTTTCATAATTTGAACCTATGATCTTTAAGTTTTCATGGAACCAGCTTAACTGTGGTGCTAGGCTTGCCCTTTAGGCTATTTATTTTTTTAAGAGATCATGAGATGAATGGTGACAATGATGTTCTTTAACAGCAGTTCAAGTTTCATATTACATAATTTTTAGGCCTAGCTGACTTCATTTTTTAGGTAATTAATATTACTTTTTGAATATGCACCTATTCTCAATGATCAGTAATACTTAGGAAACATAAGATTGAATAAATTTAGACTTCTAACTTGAAGATAGAGTTACAAAAAGTGCATGTGCTGCATTCTCTTAGTCAATAATTAATAAAATTATTTCCTTGAGAATACTAACAACAATACCAGATAATCTTACAGCAAAGTGATATTTGCAGTTGAATAACGGTGATTTTCAGTGGAAAGTAGAAACTATAACATGAATGTTGTTAAATGTTTGTAATAAAACAGATTAAAAGAGTTTGCACAGGTGAATGATATGAAGAGAAAAAAATACATTTGTATAGAGATACAACTTTGAATATTTCACACATAATCATTTATACTAGTTAACTTATAAGATTGTATGACTGACGGTGACTGGGGGGCAGTAGATGTCCGTTGAATGACTGACAGGGACAATTGTAACAATGTAGTCATAAAGTTAATTTAGTTTTATCTGCCTTCAGTTTGATGTAAATGCTTTACATTAAAGACTTAAAAAATCTTCTACTTACAATATTTTGGTTAAATTATGAGAAACATTTTTTTTTTCGTACTTTTGTTTTTTGGTAAGTATTTATCATACACTTCAAGAAGTTAACCAGGCTATTAAAAGATATGCATCTGATGTAGTTATATCTAGAGTTAACAAGAGTTATGCAACCATCAGATGGAACTTGGGGCATGCTTGGTTTGATGTTATTAACATAACCATATTTTTTAAACGACAATGTTATTTGATGATAGTTATATCTTTATAGTGTAATGCATTTCATTAATATTATTTTACCAGATCATGAGATTATTTAAAATAATTAATGCTGGTTAAGATTTTATTTATTATTTTTAAGCCATTAAAATTGAGGTAATTTAGATAGCAAACAATTTGGCTGCTATTTTGATTACCTTAAACTTAGCTATTAATGCTATTCAAATTACCTTGGTTTGAGAGATAGTCTTAAACCAAACATCTTTTACCTTAAATAACATAATATTTGAATATGTCAAGACTCATCATTTAGAGATTTTGTGTGATATGTGAAACAGCTTTCATTTGGGTATTAGAATTCTGCATTTGATAATAAATTTCTTGCAAAAACTTAAGCAGTATGTATGTCAAAGTGGCTCTCAACTCAATTTAATATTTGTCTAAAATGCATGGATAGTTTTATTTGTGTATGTTAAATATGTTCGTTCTCACAATCATGCTTTCTTTCTACCAAATGAATGGTAATATTTTTTTTTTTCTTACATGTTTAGATGCATCTCATGGTGGCATGTAGCATACTTTTTCTTTGCAATCCATCATTTTTTATTGCCATACCAACCATTTGTAAAAATTAATCAGATTTTTTTTGTCATCAGATAAGAATGCTGGACGCTCAGACAATTTGAATTTAGAGCATTCTGGCATTAATGACCCAAAAAACATTCGAGTCAAGGTATATTTGCAGCTTTTGTCATTTTTTGAGGTTTTCGCTTTGCTTTTTTTTTTTTTGTCATGATTGCTATAGCTTTATAGGCAAGCATTAACCCATAATAAATCATCATGTTCTCCCATCTTGAACAAATTTTTAGCCTTCAATGGTGCATAAAGAATTTGTTTAACCTTTTTTTTTTTTTTGAAGTTCTAGGCGAACTTGAGTTAGTGTTGAAGAAGATAATAAAATGGTTATATTTTTTAAATGAGTTATCTATTAAGATTTTTAGAGTTTTGGAGATAGTGCAGGTTAACAAACTTTTTATAATATACTAAAAACGTATGGAGTTTCAAATTATTCAAGCAGCATTTTGATTAAAATAAAAGGGAGGCCTAGATTTTTGGCATTATTTGGGAAGCAAACTTGGGGCATATTACAAAGTTTTTGAGAAGATAATTGAACAAAGGCTTTGAACAAAGGTTTTGAAAAATCTCATTGCTGGTGTTGAATATATATATATATTTTTTATAATTTTCTGCTTTACAGGCTATATGAAACCATTTTTTTTGGTGCAAGCAAACTAATGGAGAAGTATTGTGGTTAATGAAGGATCAACATTTTTTTTTTTTAGTTTTTAAAATATATGGTGTTAACAAAAAGATCTACTTATGGTTTTTATCAATATTTAAAAGACATGATTGAGTACTACAAAAATTGGGTTTGTGGGCATCATGGAATAATGTAACAAAAATGTTAAGTTGTGGAAACTAATTTTCGACCTACGACGAAAATGCAATAAAAAAACTTAGTTGTCGGTTGACCTCTACGGTAAGATCATTGTAGGATTTGGAAGGGGGCAAAGAGCCCACCTTAGGGCTTTGGGTGTGGAGCACTCTTAGAAGGTATTCAATATTTGTTGTTGCTTTATTAAAGATATCTTTGGGATTTCATATTAACAAACTGTTAGCTATTTAATTTTTGATTTAAGATTTACAAGAGGGAGACATCCTTAAATTTGCTAAATTTTATGGAAGGTAAGATTTAAAAAATATTGGATTTAAGTAGGGATGGGGCTAAAATAGGATTTGAAATTCCGACTTTTTTTAATATATAAGCTAAGTCATGTATAAATTATGCCTAAGTTGGATTTTAAACATTCTATTGGAGAAGATATTAGAAATGAAAGTATTATGGGATGTACAATGTTTTTATAACAGTTATTATAACTCAGACCTCTTCTAAAGTAGAAAGTTATAAAAAGTTAAAAACTATACATATATATAAGATGAAGGGTTTTGCATTATTAGAATTAAGACTGAGTATATGATTTACACTTTACTAAATGTAATACGATTTAGAGATGAATATAGTTACTGTGGTAAAAACTAAGTTGTTAAAGTAAATAAATCAATAAATAAAAAACAAGAGTATCATATTGTAAGAGAATATCATGGAGATTTATATGTATGTTTTATATAATTAAAATTAGAATGATATATGATTTTGAGCATTGGTAACAAGAAAGTCGTTGTCATTCAAGAATATTATGGTAGAAATGTGTGATAAAATGGACATACAGTAACATTAGGAAGGATGGAGTGTGAAATGCTCGAAGCAGTAGCATCTACTGAAATAAGATGTCGAAAAATAAACATTGTTGATTTATAAAAGAGAATAAACAATGCATCAATTGGGTAGACTTAATTAATTGATGCATTGTGAAAGAGATTAGGTAAACTTAAGTTCTTAGACTTATTTAATTGATGCATTGTGAAAGAGATTAGGTAAACTTAAGTTCTTATGAGTATTTATTTGTATACGAAAAATACGACATCACGAATCTCAAAGCAATCCAAAAACTAAGGCAGAATACTTCCGCGAAAGGTCCGAATGACCGACCAAACCGCGTAGTACGGATTTCTGGAAGTATAACGATCGATGGGAGAAAGGCGATCGACGCGCATATCGATCGATCAGCCAAACGCCGAGCCACCCGATCAACCAATGTTCCAAAGGTTCTGATAAAAAGAACACAAGTGGTCGACCAGGTGCCGACTCAAGACGATTGTCCACGAATCATCGATCGAGGGCCTACGCACAACCCAGGGGAATCGGTCGACTGAAACAAATGACCGCTAGATTAAATATCAGGCAAATAATTCTTGTAAATATTATTTTGGATTTTCCACAAGATTTACTAACCTTCACAAAGCTTAATGCTTAGAGGGTAAATTTGTAATTGTAATATTCTGACCGCCTATGTCTATAAATAGGTTCATTTCATATTAAAAGGGTTACACACTCTTTGCTTTTTCTTCTTCTCCTCTCTCTTGTACGCTTTATTTTTTGGGTGTGTTTGCTGGACAATTTTGAGTTCAAAATTCTTTTAGATGCGGTGAGCGTGGAATCTGTTGACCTCAATTTTCGTGAGGTCTAGTATTTCTCGTGGGAGTTAGGATCTAGCCTTAGGGGTCTTCCTGCGACTATCTTAGAACCTTAGAAGTGGGACC
>NW_018251352.1:31472-35845 GCF_001263595.1 Phalaenopsis equestris | reverse complement strand
TTTGACCCGATTGTCGACGACGTCGTTCGAGCGACCCGGGATGCCGAACCAGACTGCGCCAACGCGTCCGGAACGTCGATTTTGCCCGGGGAGGACGCCCATTTTGTCGCGTCGTCGCGCGCGAGTAAATTGTGTTTTAATTTATATATATTAATTAACCCCTTTACCCTACCCTTTTCCTCTTTAATCCCTAACACTCCCCTTCGCTCGAGCTCTGTCTCCCGCAACTCTCCCGTTCGCGTGTCTGGCCCTTTCCCTTTGTCGGTCTCGAGCCGTGCGAGCTCTTCTTTCTCCACGCAAGGGAAGAGTTGACCTCGTCCGTCCTTCCCTGACTTTCCTCTGCAGCCGGCCTTCCTTCTCCCTTGAGCCGTGGGCTTTCTTCTCTCGACAGTTTGACTCTGGGAAGCTTGTTCTCTGGTACACTGAAATGGCATTTTTTCTTGTCCCCTTCCCGATGCTTCCCCCGCTGCCACTGGCTACGCCGCTCGGTCCAAGAGACTTGGGTGGCTTCGCCTTCTGTGAGCAGGGAGCGTTCCTTTTCTCGGTTTGGCCCGATTCGAGCGCCGTGGGTTCAAGGAGGGACCTTCTGCTTCTTCCCCTTTCTTCTCTGCCTATAAGGATAGTTTCATTTGTTTTTTTTGAGGTTGTTGGAAAAGTTTTCAGAGAGGAGAGTAGAAATTTTGGCTGTGAGGAGTTTGAGGGGAGTTTCTGTGAGAGCGTTTCTTTGAGGCGAACTCTTGTGTTGCAGGGCTTTACTTTAGCATTCTTGAGGTATCATTCTTCTCCCCTCTTCTTCGGTGCTCTGTTTCTTTTCAGTTTTCCTCTCTGCCGGGTCTTTGAACATGGCTCTGTTGTAGAATACAGCATGCTAGCTTATTTTATTTGGATATATTTTCTTGAGATATTCACTTCAAGTGCATTTGGAATTGAAAATGTGAGCATGTGTTAAAACTAGACTTGGTTACTTACTTAAACTAGGGAGACTATGACATCCTTATGATTATTGTGGCATGTTTATGTTGGAAATATTTAGGGAGTTAAGGCATGATAAGCATGTTGGGATGAGTATTATGAAACTTTTCACTTATTTTCATTTAGCATGAAATGTTGGAGAGGTTATTTGGCCTTTCATGAATGCTAGGGAGTTCATTTCACTGTTTTATGCATGTTTGGTGCTCGGTTTTGGCTTCCTGTGGCTTTCCCTGGCCTGAAATATATGCTATGAGAAAATTTATTTAACTTGGAAAGTGTTGTAGCTTGTTTTGAGGGCTTGGTTTAGCTCCTCGTGAAATTTCACCCCTGTTCAAATATCTGTTGGAATCGTTGTATGCTTGGAATATTTGGACATGCAGGTTGTTTCTTAACTTTGGATGGCTCGGTTTTTCCTATAGACGGCTGAAACTTTAATTTCTATTAAAGTATGAATGTATACCAATGCTTGGGCCTGTTTTAATCTTGTTGAGCTCGGTTTTGGCTTCTGGTTCTTGTTGAGCTCGGTTTTGGTTGGGTTTGGAAGCTTGGTTTTGGTTTGAAATAGCTAGAACTTTAATTTTTATGAAAGCTTGAAGTTTCATATTGCTGGGCTTAGTTTTAATCTTGTTGGGCTCGGTTTTGGCTTTTGGTTCCTGTTGTGCTCGGTTTTGGCTTGATTTAAAGTCACGGTTCTGGGTTTGAAACGGTTGAATCTTTAATGCTTTATGGCAGAAGCCTGGGGTGTTAACCTTTTGTTAAGGTGTTGAAGTTTTCTTTGCTAGCTTTAAGAAGCTCACTTTGGGCTCTTACTGATTTTTGATTTGTTTAGAGGTGATTGAGATTTTAATTTCTATTAAAACTTGAATTTGTATCAATGTTTGCTTTGTTTGGCCTCTGCTGGGCTCGGTTTGGCTTTGGTTGGGGGTTGTGTTTGCTTTGCTTGGCCTTTGTTGGGCTCGGTTTGGCTTTGGTTATGATTTTTGTTGGCTTTAGCTGAGAGCTCGGTTTGCCTTGCCTTACCCTTACCCGATAGGTGCTTTGGATGTGGTTTGCTGGCTTTAGTTCCTACTGCTACCCGTGAGGCCCATTGGAGTTTCTTGAGTTTAACTTACCCCATCTTGTTGAGTTTGAATCATTTGAATGATTGTAGATAAATCAAACTTGTTACTTTGAAAGATTGGTGATGTTTTGTACTCTCCTATGTATATCAAAATTTGTAGAAAATTGATTTGGGTTTGTCCCGGCCATGAGCCTCATTTGTTGTTCATTAGGTTTGCCTCAGCCGTGAGTTTCCTCCCCTTCTGTGCCTCGGGTTTGTCTTGGTCGTGAGTCCTACCTGCTGTTCATCTCTTTGGAGTGAGCTCAATCGTGAGCATTTATTTGATTTTGTGGGAAGATTTTTATGCTTGTTTGATATGTGAGGTTATGGATTAAGTTGGAAGTCGGAAGATTTTGATATCAACTTTGGGATCTGGGGAGGATTTGCAAAGCTTTATTTAGGAGAGAATTTGGTTGATTTAATTAATCCTGCGTTCTTAGGGTTTGGAGAGTCAGTGCAAAGAGATATTTTATGTTTGTTAGGAAAGACCTTGAGCCCTACTTTTTCAAGTCTTTTCGACACGAGTTTTGAGGGTTGATCTATTCTTCTTTTTGGTGTTTTAGATGGATCAGTGCCTCCTTTCTCTCACCCCATTTTTGTTCCTTCTTTCCTTGCTTCTTGGTTCGGTTTTTCGACGCTTATGTCTGACGCATAAGTGTCCACATATAGCCTTTTGCTATACGTGAAACCATCAAACAAAGTCGCAAGTAGTCGTTTTGGGGCGTACGGTGTTGATGATAAAGACTCACCGAAGATAGAGCATAAGATACCCTATCCTATAATATCAAGATCCAGACATTTGATGAGCAATAGGATATGGTATCTTTCACCGACATAAGTCTAGCGGTAGTCGGCTCGAACCTCCTCAGGTTGTTGGCAGTCCTATGCCCGGTAGCGTAATCGACTCGTGGACAACCAAAATAAAAGAAAAGATAAGTTTTGATAAATTATTTGCAAACAAAATATACTTCTCCACGAAACAAAATGAATAACTCTTCTTTGCATGCCTAAGAAGTTGTGTGTATGTCAAAAATATAACTTTTAAAGATACATTTTAAAATTGGTTGTCCACCTGACGAATATCTGTTTAGGCTGTGAAATAGCCCCCTAAGTGAGGTTCAAGACACACTTTTAGACGAGTGACGGGTTTTATACATTCGGGTGACCGAGTAGCCTTCGTGGTCCCTCGAGAATAAATATAGCTGAGCCTAGTCCCATACGAGTGCTTGCGGTCCCCCATCCAAATTTTGTTTCTTTGTTTTGTCGAAGTTTTGGGACGAGACACTCCTGTTACTTTTTTTTTCTTTCGTGATTTTCCCCAGGAGTTTTTTTGAGGATTTTCTTTTACTTGAGTTTTTTTCGTCGAGTCTCTCGAGTTTTTCCGCTTTTTCCTCGGATTTCCTGGATGACGTTTTCTTCCAGACTTCGTTTTTTGAGATGCATTTAGGTTTGTTATGCTTAAGGGACACCAGATCTCACGGGCATACATGTTTGCTTTATATTTTACAGCATTTAATTTTCTTATTTCTACCTGCTGTTGCTTTTCCTGTATAGCCTATTTTCCTATTTTAACATATTTTCCTGTTTCTACCTGTTGTTCTTCCTGTATAGCATGTTACACTTGTCCTGTTTCTACTTGATACTATTCTCCCTGTATAGCATATTACACTTGTCATATTTTTGCCTGCTACTGTCTTTCATGTATAGCATGTTGTACTACTCCTGTTTCTGCCTACTACTGTTTCACTTGCATGCTACAGCTTCTTACGGACGACCCCCAAACAATTTTTCTTTCTTTTTTGTGCCGACAAAATCATGTTGTCAACAAGAAGAGAACAAAAACAGCAACAGAAAGGAGAAACCAGTGAGAGAAACATAGTGGAAGCAGTTTGCACCGGAGAATTTTTGGAGGAATTCATTTAGCAAGGACTACAGGACCTAAAATCTCAAATAACTACCCAGATGTCAGGGCAGTTCGTGGAAGTACTGAAGACAGTTGTAGCCCTGAGGCAACCACAATCCTGGGAGGAGAGAGAGCTCAACACGGAGCCAAGTTTGGACCCTAACAACCATCTCGCTCCCTCATATCTTTCAGGCAATTTGTGTGACCTTGTCACAGAAATATAAGCCCTAATTAAATAAAATTGGCAGGATGAAACACTTTAATAATTTCTTCTTAAAGCTGAAGCCAAGTCATAGGATAGACTGGGAACCTACTGAGGTTCGCCTCAGGATCTGTGGCTTCCCCTAGTTTCTCTTCATTTGGATTCCTTAACAATGTTCCAGATTTGAGCTTTTCCCC
>NW_018251352.1:2603-31170 GCF_001263595.1 Phalaenopsis equestris | reverse complement strand
TATATATGTATATATATATATATATATATATATAAGTAAATTAAAACGTCCTTCCGAAGCGGGCGATGGAATTTCAATTCCGGCTGCTTACAGCTTCTTACGGACGACCCCCAAACAATTTTTCTTTCTTTTTTGTGCCGACAAAATCATGTTGTCAACAAGAAGAGAACAAAAACAACAACAAAAAGGAGAAATCAGTGAGAGAAACATAGTGGAAGCAGTTTGCACCGGAGAATTTTTGGAAGAATTCATTTAGCAAGGACTACAGGACCTAAAATCTCAAATAACTACCCAGATGTCAGGGCAGTTCGTAGAAGTACTGAAGACAGTTAGTAGCCCTGAGGCAACCACAATCCTGGGAGGAGAGCGAGCTCAACACGGAGCCAAGTTTGGACCCCAACAACCATCTCGCGTCTTTCAAATCTTCCATGAGTCTGTTGAAGATTTCAGATGCTTTTAAATGCAAATTGTTCTTTACAATGTTAAGATCGTCTGCTCTCAGATGGTTCAACGGATTGCCCGTGGGGTTATTACCTATTTCGCGGAGTTCAGGAAGCTCTTTTTGTCACAGTTTGTTAGCGCTCTAAGGCCCAAGAAGAGTGCTCGATCTCTGTGGTAATTAAAATAGGGAACCAACAAAAGCCTGCACTCTTTCATTGCGCGTTTCCAAAGAAAAACAATGGATGTGATGGATCTGAAGCCTAAAATGGCCTAGGCCGAGCTGACACAGGGAGTGAGGCTAGCTCAACCAAAGAGGTTTTGCTTTGACCTTGACCAAAATCAACGGTCAACCCAATACCGTGAGCAACCTCGCTTTGAGCATGAAGTCTATCGGGCCACCTCTCTAAGGGCATCCATGACAGAGATAGTAGATGCCATCTAGAACAAATATTACTTCAGGTAGGCTCCATCAATGAGGACAGAGGCCCTTCTTCGGGACAGCATGAAATACTGTAAGTACCATAGCGATCACGACCACGATAAGGAAGAGTGTCGACACCTCGGGAGTTTGATCGAAGAGCTAATAAATGAAAGAAAGTTGAAAGAATTCGTGCCCCACGGGTCAAGACCTAGAGGCAAGGCAAAGTTCCAATGATGGGAACATCCGACGGACCAATCCACACCAACACTATCCATATTGGAGGATTTTGTGCCCGCCATACTGGGAGGGACCGAACCACCCATGCGAGCGAACCGGAAGAGACAAAAGACTGGGGAATTGTGTGCATCAACTTTTGCCCCAAAACTGAAAGGTCATCTCCCTATCTACTTTATCGATGAAGATCTACCGTCGATGGGAAACCCCCACAACTAAGCCATTGTAATAATGACTGTACTCAATATCTATCAGGTGGAGAGCATTCTCATTGATACATGGAGCTTTTTGAATTTACTGTTTAAACAGATGTTTCACAAGCTGAGCCTCGCCGCTGATCGGATGACTGCACCAACTGGGCCATTATATGGTTTCTCCTGGGAGAGGAAGGAAGCTCTTGGAATGATTGGACTTCCATTCCGCTGGGGGAAAATGGGAAATAATTTATGTCGACGAAAGACTTTTGCATAGTAGACTCTCCCGCGACGTACAATGTCATTTCGGTCGACCACTCCTAAATGATTTTAAGGCTGTGGTCTCTATGTTGTGATTAAATTTCGTGGAGATGAAGAGGTCATCACGATCAGGGGGGCCTGGAGCAGTCTCAGGTCTATTGCCTGTGAGCCATCAGTAACGTGGAGCACGACTCCATAGATATCCAAAACTTGAAAGGAGGTGGTCTCGAGACCAACGTGGCTTCCCTTCAAGTCCCAAATAACGAGGGAGATCCAGTAAATATTTTCTAATTAGTAAAGCTTTTAATGTAAGACACAAAATTATTGATCGGAACCCTCTAGGAAGATTGAAACGTTTTTGCATGAACGACATACGAAATGTCTGGCGTGGCGATCAACGCAGCATGCCATCAATTGAACATGGATCCCCCAACACGATCGATTAAGCAAAAAATCTGGAGTACATCCATAACGTTAGCAAGACTAATCTGAGAGGAGGTGCAAAAGCTGAAGGACGCTGGATACATTCAGGAGGTGCAGTACCTCACTTGGATCTCCAACGCCGTAATGGTGCAGAAGGCGAATGAAAAATGGAGGATATGCATGGATTTCACTAACCTGAATTCGGCCTCTCTGAAGGATGCCTACCCTTGCTGAGAATCGACCCACTGGTAGATTTGGCTGTCAGCCATTTGGTTCTCAGTTTCCTCGACGCATTCTCCAGATACTACCAAATAAAGATATACCCCGCCGACTCCGAAAAAAACATCCTTTATTGCTAGTGAAAGAATCTTTGCTATAATTTAATGCCCTTTGGGGGCTTAAGAATACTTGGGCGACATACCAGCACCTCATAGATGTAATTTTCGCTAATCAAAAAGAAAAGAAAACATTTAGGTTTATGTTGACAACATGTTAATTAAAAGTCGAATGACCACACAACATATAAAAGTTTTAAAGGAAACTTTTCAAACACTTAAAAAATTTAGTATGAGATTGAACCCGTTAAAATGCACATTTGGAGTCTCGACAGTTAAATTCATCAGATACTTACTAATCCCCGAAGGAATAAAAGTTAGCCCGGAAAAAATCCAAGCACTCGCCAACATGCCCTCCCCCAAAAGCACTCAAGAAATACAAACACTAAGGTCGAATAGCTGGACTCAGCAGATTCATTTCTAAATCAGGAGAGAAATGCGCCCCTTTCTTCAAAGTGCTCAGAAGAGCCAAATATTTTGAATGGAAACCCAAATGCGTAGAAGGCTTCACAAACCTCAAACAATCCCTCGCCTCTCCTCCTTTTCAAAGCCCGAAGTTGAAAGAAAGACTCTCCCTTCACTTGGGGGTCGGGCAGAAGCAGTCAGTTTAGTTCTAGTCAAGGAAGAAGTCGAGAACAATATTCAGTGTACTACACCAGTTGAGTCCTCAGGGACGCGAAACCCAAATATCCAACAATAGAGAAACTAACTTTTTCTTTGGTCATTTTAGCACGTAGGCTCCAACCGTACTTTCAAGTACATCCCATACAAGTTGCCATCGACCATTCGCTGAAGCCTGTCCTCACTCGCCCAGGGCATTCCGACTGGTTGCTCAAATGGGCGGTCGAACTCAGCGAAATTGGTTATCTCCTTCGTTCCTCGGACAACAATAAAGCACAAGTCGTCGATTTCCTGGCGGACTTCTCTGAATTCCAGGAAACCAAGAAAGACCAAAAGATCAACAGATCAACTTGGATATTGTTCACAGACAGTGCCCCTAGCCGATCAAATGCAGGACACAGAGTATGTCTATGCAGTCCAACTGGGGGAGAACAACTACACTCAATCTAGATAAATTTTAAAGTAACTAACAATAAAGCAGAGTACAAAGCTTTGATTGCAAGTTTTTGCCTGGCGGCGGTAATGGGAGCCTTGCACATTTAAGTGAAAGCCGACTCACAGCTAGTCATCAATGGCGAATTCGAAGCAAGAGATGAGACAATGGTCAGGTACCTCGAGAAAGTGAAAGTGGAGATCAGATGGTTCGCCAGCTTCAAAATCGAGCACATCCGAAGAAAGGGAATCAGATTGCGGACCTCCTGTCTAGAAGTCTTCACTTACGAGGACAACCCCAAAAGTCTCGACCAACCTATTATTGAGGAACCGCGAACATTGGAAATTAGCATTGAGGGAAATAAAAGCTGGATTGATCACTACATTCACTACCTAGAAACAGGAGAAATCGATGAGGAAGCCACTAATCACAGAAGGTTCAAATTCAAAGCCACCCAGTACCTAATAGTCGAGGGAAAATTATTCAGGAAGTCAACCACATCCCTATACCTGAAGTGTGTTAGGGAAGACGAGGTAGAAGATATTCTCCAAGATGTTCACACGTGGAATGTGGAAGCACTCCAGAGGAAAGAAACTCGCCCATTGGATCCAGCGATTGCGATATTTTTGGCCAAATTCACTTAAAGATATAGAGGAATATTCCCGGAGGTGCGTGCAATGGTCTTCTGAGAAATCAACTAATCCAAAAACTTCATCCGATAGTCAGTTCCCTAGCCTTTCACCGTATGGGGTCTCGACATCCTTAGACCCTTTATCCCATCTAAGGGACAACACAAGTTTCTATTGGTGGTCGCCAACCATTTTTCTAAGTGGTTCGAAGCAAAGCCACTTACCCACATAATCGCAGTTCAAAATTTTATTTGAACAGACTTAATCAGTCGATGTGGATTACTACTCATCATTGTCACAGATAACTAAATGCAATTTACCGATAAAAAAAGTCTAGGATTTCTACAAGACCAAGGGAATCTATCTCAAGTTCGCCTCTGTGCATCATCCACAAACTAACAAGTAGGCAGCGGTCGCTAGCAAAGTCATCCTAAACTTGCTAAGGAAGAAAGTGGAAGGAACGAGGTCAAAGTGGGCAGATCTAATTCCCTCGTTACTATGGGCAATTCGTACAACACCATCTTCGTTCACTGAACGGAGTACCAAACTCCGTTCATGCTTTCCCATGGGATGGAAGCTATGTTGTCGGTCGAATACAAAAAATACAATTAGAGGGTACTCACCACTTCGGCCTTTGGCCAAAAGAACTTGGAGGAATGGCACAAAACGAACGATGAATGAGTAATGCTTGCTTTGGACCTAACAGAGGAGAACCGAACCAATGCATCTCTCCGGCAAGAAGTCAAGCGGAGGATCGCTAGATACTTCAATAAGAATATTCACGAAGAGACTTTCACCCTGGAGACCTATTATTGAGAAAAGCCGACCCCGCAGCAAGAGGGCGAGCAATAGGAAAGTTGTTATCCACTTGAATGCTGGACCTGGAGCATACAAATTAAAGACCTTGACAGGAAACACGATCCCTTAAACTTGGAACGGCGACGATTTGAAGATATTTATTGCTTAAAAATTTTTTGAACATGAATCTATTTTGTAGCTCTTGTGCTTTTTGATTCTCATAAACGAAATGAATTACTTCGGGGGGGGGTGAGAAAATGATCATTAGCACACACAGGACGTTTTGGTTTCCGACCGCGACAAACTCCGCGAGGGGTGTGAAAACGATCATCACCCAGAAATGAAAAAGCTCCACGAGGGGTGAGAAAACGATCGTTAGTGGTATACAGGACATTTCAGTACTCGACAGCGACAAGCTCTGTTAAGGGTGCGAAAATGATCGTCCCCTGCTATGGCAAAAAACAAACATCTGACAGTAATAAGCTCCGAAAGGTGTGTGAAAACGTTCAACACCCGATAATGACAATCTTCGAGAGGAGTGCGAAAGTGATCGTCACCTGACAGCGACAAGCTCCGTGAGGGGTGTGAAAACGATCGTCATAGGCATATAGGACATTTCAGTGTGAAAGCAATCGTCCGTTGCCCTTATAAAGCACAAGCACCCCACATCGATGAACTCTGTGAGGGATGTCTCAAAACCTGAATTATAATTTTCCTTACAACGCACACGAACAACAAAACAAAAAGGAACAAAACGAGACACCGACTTAGCCCTGGACGTTTGAAGATTCCTTAGTACCCTCCTCCATGGTCTTTTGCACTCCCTCAACACAAGCAAACTCTCCATTGAGTTGGTCCTGCTCGTTCTCAGGATCCGAAAGGATCATACCAAACTCCTCCATCTCCTATCATTTAGAATCGACCAATTTATGCTTCACGATCCTTTCGATGTTCAGAGTGTTGGCCGTAATCTGACAGGAGAGGCCCTCAACGTGCTCCTTCCAAGTAATCATTGAGGACATCTTTTCTTTCAACTCATTATTTTCCTTTAGAAGAGCCGCCACTTGGGCCTCATGTTTCTGAGCCTCCAGTTTTCTTTCCTCCATGGATAGTTTCAACTCTCTTCGGCCATGACAGTTGTCCACTTTAAGTTTTGAACCCGCAAGCTAGACCTCCCAACTTGTTCCTCAGCTTTGTCCAAGAGATTCCCTTGAAAATGGGAGGCTTCCCATGCAAGGGCATGATAGCAATTAGTCGCTTGAGTCATGTCCCTCTTGTCCATTGACCTCGACGTCTTTTCGAAGGGGGGGACCAAAACATTTCCACCAGGGTTGAAAAATAGTCCCCATTTAGAGGGGTGTTCAGGGTTGAAAAATAGTCCCCATTTAGAGGGGTGTTCGCGAACCACTCTGTCTCTCTATCAGTAAACACATAGTGACCCTTCATCCAAACTCTAGCCCCTTGTTCGTGTGTGAAGGACTACTTTGGTGAAATTTCCCCTTCTTTCGGAGGAGGCAACTCTGTCGCTAAAGCGGGAGCTTTTCATTCTCTTCAGGGAGTATCTCTCACTGCTCATGCAGCGGCCCTCGGTTCTTCCTCGAACTCGGTCCTAATTGAGATAGGATGAGAATAACAACTCGCCTCCACCAGCTCGTGCAAACTCACAAACGATGTCCCAACAGGAGTCATGACAGCAACTCCTCCAACAAACGGATGAACCGGTGGAACTTCTGAATCAGAAGCACCGGAGCATCTCCCCTCAAAAGAATCTAACGAAAACTGCATTAGAACTATACATCCATGTATAGAAGTAGTAACAAGCATGAAGAAACTTTACCCACTTTCGGCGTCTCCTTCGGCTGACTTGGGTGGGTTGGGCCGATCCCTACCGGAAGACCGCCTTTTCCTTGCAACTTCTTCGAAGTTGCTTGCCCCTCAGCGGCCTTCTCTCGAGCCACCTCCCGGTTGTCGGATGAGATCCATAGTACTTCATTTATTGTCTCGGTGTCGTATGGACAGATCATACACTCAATCACCTTTGAATTGAGATATTGGAACAACGAGTGGCGTTGGCCCTCGAGCAACACCCCTTGGTCTTGAAGTTTCCCGGGCAAAGTTCTCATCTTCTTTACCTCACTCTATCGAAGAAGTGCGGATCCCTCAACTACCTGCATGGGAGCCAACAAGAAATTTTGTTTTCCAGTCCTTAATTTTATTTTCAAAATCCAGCAGATGAGTCTTGGGGCCTGCGACGAATTATACATAACAATCCCAACTGATTCTAAACGGTTGAATAGTTTGATCGACCGGGGAATCTTCATCCTTCGATAGAAGATGACGAAGGTCATCACAACAGACACTGAATTAAGGAGAACATCGACAGGGATAACCCCGTACACATTGAAAATTGACAGCAGCTTTCTATAGAACAGCAGTCGAAGACCCATTTTGATCTGATCCTTGTAAAAAACCATGTCAGGGAAGAAGTGATCTGTGGCTCGCTCATGGTTAGTTGTCGGCCAAAGAGGAATTAAAGAATCAAGAACATTAGGATCCTAAATCTCCTTCACATCAACCACGGAGAGAACATGAATCTCCGAAGCTAGAATCGACCCGAACGATTCTAGGAAAACTTACGTGCTATGGAACCTAGGATATCACGCAAGGAGTTGAAGGGGAAGAGAGAAATGGCGTAGCGTAGAGAAAACCGAAAGGGATGAGAGTTCCCACCTGCTGCACGCCTGCGTATATATGTGAGGGCGAGGTATGGGGAGATGGAATGCCGCTGAGAAGACAGTGATGCGATGGTGATCACAACATAATCGAGACAAAATAATCATTACTAGAAATAGAAAATTACATTTCATTTATCTATTTACAAAAAAAGAGAGTACATTACGAACAACTAACAAAAGTCACTAAGAAAAAAAACCTAACCAAACGATAGTCTGACGCTTCACCTGAGACAAACCCTCGGTGGAGCAACCTTTCATACGTAAACTCGCCACCCAACTTAGAAAAGGTCAAATTGACCATCCTCGCCTGAGCGAGAAAACTCTCTCCGGCGGCCAACAACTCTAAACTGAGACGTGTCTTCTTCTCCCAAACAGCGAATATCTTCTCCCGAAAAAAGAAAATTCCTCACGCAGAGCGATGACATCCTTCTTCATGCGATCGACTTTCATCAGGACCTAGACAACTCTATCGTCATCCTCCCGGAGATGCCCCATACTGCGAGAATGTCATTCTTCTATCTATGCAAGACGGTGCATCAGAGACTTGGAGGACACCTGATGACCCACCTCCTCCACTCTTATCGCGCTGGAGGTATCTTAGTGGTCCAAGTTTTGGACTTTACCGTGAGGCAGGTTCCCCTCATTGGTCTCCTGGTCCACAACAACCTACTCCACAGCTATCACATCCATTGTGGCGATCTGCTCCTTGACAGCTACAGCCTCCGCAGCAGCCTGTGAGGTATCTTAGTGGTCCAAGTTTTGGACTTTACCGCGAGGTAGGTTCCCCTCATTGGTCCCCTGGTCCACAACAACCTACTCCACAGCTATCACGTCCATTGTGGCGATCTGCTCCTCGACAGCTACAGCCTCCGCAGCAGCCTGTCCCATGGTGGCTATATCCTTCGTTGGGTTGGTATCAATACCCGACGAAAGAGAATCGATTGTAAGAATCTCTATGGCTAACCCAAAGGAAAAAAAAAATGTACAAAGTTTCAAGAGAACTTAAAACACGTACTCAAAATCCGATCCCATTTAGATGCGGTGTAAGAGTTACCACCCCCACTAGCTTTTCCTAGCTCCTCGCCTATGGACGAAATACCATCCTACGACAACGAGAATGATACTTTCGCCTTAGTTGTCATCACCTCCGTGCCAATTTGAGGGAGAGCATACCCCGTGACAACCTGAATTGACGCCCGCTTCACTCCGGCAGGGACATCCATAATCGACTGATGTCCAGAAGGTCGATTGCCAAGATGACCTGCTAACCGTCCCGGGACTTGTCCATGCGACGGGCCTGCCAGAGAATCGGAGGAGTTTATCTGATCACCACGATCGTCACCCTTCGACCTCTGCACATCCCACTTTTTTACTTCCCCCGCGAGACTTCATTTGCAAGCTTCGTCTTCACATCTAATTTTTGAGCTTTCGCCCACAAACCACCAAGAGCCTTAACGAGTGCATCCTTGTCAACGAACGAGGCCTTCTCACCGGACATCGCCGTAGGATCAGACAGAAGGAACGAGGTTGAAAGCAATGGCCTATTTGTAGCCCAATCCAGGGAAGTCATTTATTGATTTTTTATCATTTATACATTGTTGTATTTTTGAATGAGTAAAAAAGATTTCCTTGTTTTTGCATGCAAAACTTTTAAGAAGTAAGTCAATCGGGGTACTAAGTATATTACAAAAACTATGACATCACAAATCTCAAAGCAATTCTAACGGCTAAAGTGGAAGACGAACGTCGAGAGGTCCGAACGACAGGCCAAACCACGTATTACGGATCTCTGGAAGCATCGCGATCGATGGGAGAAAGGCGATCGACATGCATATCGATTTGTCAATAGAATGTCGAGCCATCTAATCAACCAATGTTCCAAGGGGTTTGATAACAGGTGGTCGACCAGGCGCCATGCGAATCATCGATCGAGGGCCTACGCACTACCTAGGGGAATTAGTCGGCCGAAACAAACGACCGCCAAATTAAATATCAGGCGAATAATTCTTGTAAATATTATATTGAATTTTCCTCAAGATTTACTAAGGTGACCCTCACAAACCCTAATGATTAGAGGATAAATTTATAATTGTAATATTCAGACCCCATTCAGACCCCCCATGTCTATAAATAGGGGTCATTTCATAATAAAGTGGTTACATGCTCTTTACTGTTCTATACTGTTTCTTCTTCCTCTCTCTCTCTCTCGTATGCTCTATTCTTTGGGTGTGTTTCCTGGACACTTTTTGGATTCAACATTATTATTATTATTATTATTATTATTGTTGTTGTTGTTGTTGTTGTTGTTTAACTTTGTTAAACAGAGTTGGCACTTTAAATCACTTAGTATAAATGGGTGAAGCAGCAGGATTTGTAAATTTGGTGCCAACAAATGAGTTTTAGGCTGATACTGATGAAAATAATGTAATAATTGTAGGCTACATTCTTTTTATTACATGGAATATATCCTCACTACCAATTTTATTACTAAACTACAATTTATTTCATATCATTCAAATATAATAGTAGAACCTTTTGGCTCAAATTAATTTTTAAAAATTGGAATGATGTCGGGCTTAAATTCCTAGAGGCAGAGTTTTATACATGTTTTGTTTTTGATATAGTAATGTAAATGCAACATCTCAAGGTGCTAGGCCACAAAGGTTCCATATTAATTAAATAGAATTCTTGAATTGTCTGTGTCTTTTTTGTGTGTCAAGTGCTTTATGAGGAATGGTGCTTTTTTCATGCTAGAAGTTTATATTGAAAACCTTCGTTCTCTGTAAGTTTTACTCGTTCTACAATAGGACTTCAACAACTACGTTTTCTTGGCCTTACAAGCCCGTGTCTCATTGTCTAATGTACTTGGTGGTTGGGCTGCATTACGTAATTATATTTATTACTGATAAATGAGAAAATCAATTCCTTCGGTAACAGCAAGCGTTGGCTTAGAAATATGGGAATCATGAATTGTATGAAAGCTTGGCTCTTCTTAAAGTCACCATATCGCATAACAATAGTTAATTTCTGGACAAACATGGGTATTGGGCTTTTTAAATAATGAGTTGAATCAAACCACTATTGTTCTATTATCCATCCTGAATAATAAATACATAGAGCCCGACCTAGCTGTTGCAGATTTGAGAATTTCCAAAATCAAGTCTAGCCTATATATGTCAAAAAAAAGGAAGTTGTTGTAGGGCCATTGCAAAGGTTGTCATTGCAACAACAACAGCAAAGCATGAATCATTTTTCTCCATTGTTCTGTTGAGTGTAATATTTTCATTTAGTTCTAATAGATTAAGATCATTTTTTATACAACATGCCGAAATCTTCTTAGGTCTACCTCTATCTTTCTTACAAAAATTCAAATTTAGAACATCTGCTCTCCTAATAGGATCATCGGATGGTAGATGTTTAATGTGTCCAAACAATCTAAGACGACTCTCTCTAATCTTCTCTACCATAGGAGCAACACTAGCTTTTTCACGGATATATTCATTTCGCGTTTTGTCTCTTAAGTGTAAAGCCACTCATCTATCTAAGCATTCTGTTTCGCGTTTTGTCTCTAAGTGTAAAGCCACTCATCTATCTAAGCATTCTGATCTCAGCAACAATTAATTTAGTTTTATGCTTCTCTTTTATAAGCCAATGTTCTGCAGATTTTATTGTGAGTAATAAATATTGTTTTAATTATTCTCCTTGGTTATGTATATATGAAAGTTAGCTTGTTAGCATCTAATTAACAGCCTTTTTAGCTGTATGGTGAAAAGGAATCGTTGGATTTGATCTTAAAAAGTTTTCATAGTTAACTAGCATAGATATGTTGCTTTTGGATCATATATTCTGAATTATCGAATGAATTCATGAACATCCATAGAAAGATAGCTGCTGATAATTTTTAACCGATTGAATGACGATTAAACGATGAGATCTATGGGGATGATGAAATATTTAGGGAAGGACTTCTATAGCCAGATAAAAGAAACTAGGGGAGGGAGATCTCATACATGCTTACGATTTAAGTTAGATTTTGGCCTTTGGACAAACTCCATAATCAAAATAAATTACATGATGTATATGCATATGATTGGTCAGACTTTGATTAGATTAGATGGACCTTGATTTGGTGGGATATAACTAATGGTTTAATCTATGATAGGTTAGCATGCATAATCTAATCATACCTACAATGTTTTTAGTTTTGTGCTTAAATACTTGAAATCTATTGGGATCTTCTTCCTATATGTATTTTTTTTTAAGTGAGAACGTATGATTGGTCTAATTTGATTAGATGCTTAGCAATATTTGTTTGTCTCCTTTGCAAGTACCGCAAAATTCTATTTAAAAACTATTAAGAATGTCAAAATCTTTGTAATGTTATCTTGATATCCAAAGCTTTCACTTTATTTAGTTAGGGTCTGTATGTAGTGGTGGTAGTTTTTTTGTAAAAGCGGTTGTAAAACTATTGTGGGAAAAGAAATATTTATGAAAGTTTTTATGGATATTATAAACATTTTCTTTTTCAAAAAGGTCCGACAATAATTATCTTATAACTGCCACATTTTAGCATATTTGGTTATAAATATTAGCTTTCCATCATTAAATGGTTTTAGAAAGCTATAAGAGAGCAATAGCCAAACAAAATTATTGTGGTGATCTAAAAAATAAAACGGCGAGAAAGCTATAAAAAATAGACCCTTAGCTTCACCTTTCCCCTTCCATTTTATGATGTGGCACAAGAGGTGCAGGGTGCTAAATGCTAAAGCTAGAAAGAGTAGATCAACAATTTGATCTCAGGGTAAGAGATTGGAGAAGATTGAAGGTTTATGACTAGAAGTGCATTGGAGGCTAGGAATTTTCTATTATGAACGAAGAAAGTTTTTACTGTTTTTATGTATGAGACATATGTAATATGGTGTCATGTGTGCGCGCGAAGTGTGGTGAGTTTACCTTGGGTGGTAGCCAGCCATAATAAGGAGGTGGTTAGGTTATTATAGTTGGGCCGAGTGGTGCCCCCCAACCCCTCATTTTTCCTTATTAAAAATGTATTAGTAGTTATGTGTGTAAAAATATATATTGTTTTATGGAACGAAGTTTTAAGGGTTGTTTTAAATATGGATTGGAGTGAAAACTTTTATGTGGTTAGGCTCAGAGGTTTGGTGATCTCTCATACCCAATCATTTTGATGAGTTAATTGATCTTATATTTGTGCAAAAAAAAATTTTTATGGTTTTCATCTTTGGTTATCTCCTTACCCTAAAAGATAATTTTTAAAAAAATCCCACAATATACCTTTTTAAATCATAATATAGTGTTTGGCCAGTCTTGTGCGTTAGATTGACCTAGTCTACTTCTAAACTCCGTTTGATGACCTTAGCCTCTTACAAATGAGATCTATGGGGATGATGAAATCTGTAGGGACGAATTTCTACAACAAGATAAAGCGGAGGGAGTTCTTATACATGCTTAGGATTTAAGTTAGGTTTTGGCCTTTGGACTAACTCCATAGTAAAAACAAATTACATGATTATATATGTGTATTGGGTGGAAACTTATGATATATCCAGCGAAGCTGAAGATAATCCCAATTCAGACATAAATAACAACTTAGAAATTGACTTGCAAATCTGAAAATTAGAATGCGAGATTGCTTTTGGCAATACTATTCTGAAAGAATTATTTAAAATGAAAAATTATCTCACTAGAGAAATAACGGAAGGTGAATTACCCTCGATATCTCAAATAAGAAAAACTAGAGATTTTGCAAATCTCAGAATTATAAGAGAATAATTAAAATAAAAAGCTTCTTCAGCTGCTGAATTACAAAATTTTACTGCAAAAGAACCATCTTCATTAGAAAGAATGCCCGCATATGCTGAAATACTATATAAGATACATCTACAAAGAAAATCACGGAAATAGTAGAAGAATGATAGTAACTATTACTCTACGAGAAGAATTAATTCTCAGATTTATTTCTATACAGTAGGAAAGTAGCAAGTTATTTATATTTATGGAAATAATGATTTAAAACTTGCTTTAGAATTATACAAATGTGATTTAATCTGCATGATATATTTAGAAGATGAAAATCTTCTAAGAGAATTATCAAAAAACAATATTTAAAGCAGTGGATACCTTCCACCATGCTGTTAAACATTGAAATTTATACATCAAAATATACCAAACTTATTCTGCGATAAAATGAGTTATTTCTCTTATACAACTTGGAATTAGTAGTGAGTCATATACTTCAAAATGCGAACCTACAGAATTAAGACTTCAGAGAACTACAGCTGAAGATTTATATCAAATATGAAACGAAACAAAAAAAAAATTGTTTCACCAAATATTTGGGTATATTACTGCTCCGAACAATTATTCATATATAGTCATTGTAAACAACTTACAAGAAATATACATGAAATAATGTATAAAAATGGATCTCTATTCTAAGCAAGAACAACATAGGTTTCAGCAAAGAGGTGAAAGAAATATTTTGTCAGAAATTATAGAAACAGAAAATACACAAATGTACGTACTGCTAGAAGAATAATACTATACAGAGAATACGAGATAAACTCGAAGTAAAAAATATTGGAAGCCAGCTGTAAAGGAAGGAATCTGGCGTACACATACCGACTTATCGAATTATTATCAATCAGCCTGGAAAGTAATAAAGAATTTAGTTGCTGTCATTTTTCTGTTATTCCTGTGGTTTTCTTTGTAGATGTATTTTGTAGTATTTTAGAATAAGTGGGCATTCTTTCCGAGGAAGATGGTTCTTCTTTTGTAGTAAATTTTGTATTTCAGTAGCTGAAGAAGCTTTTTCTTTTGATTCTTCTCCTATAATTCTAAGATTTGCAAAATCTCTAATTTTTTTGTATTCAAATATTGAGGGTAATTCACCTCCTGTTATTTCTCCGATGAGATAATTTTTCTCTTTAAATATTTCTTTCAGAATGGTATTGTCAAAGACAATCTCGCATTCTAATTTTCAGATTTGTAAGTCAACAATTTTTAAGTAGTTATTTATATCTTAATTGAGCTTATCTTCAGCTTCGCTGGATATATCATAAGTTTTCATACTTTCAACATACATATTTATTTCTTGCATAATTCTCTTGTTAAAATATCATTTAGAACATTTTTATTTTTTTCTATATATTTTAAATCAAAAATATAAGTAGAAAACTAGCTTTGTCATCTAATTAGCCTTTTAAGAAATGAAATAGTTGTTTTATTATAAATTCTAATTCAAAATGTTTCATTTAAGAACATTGCAAATTTTTAATAGCTTTTTTTATGGATAATAATTCATTCTCATTAATATGATAGTTTTGTTCAGTATTCGTGTATGAACCTGAACTATATCTACATAAAAGTTTAACATTATTACGTTGAACTTTTAAAATTGCCCCTCATGCTAATTCAGCGTTGTTTGTTTTTATAATTAAATAATCACCAGGGATTGGTAAATGTAGTTTAAGAAGATTTTTACATAAATCCTTAGTCTGCTGTAAAATCTTTGATTTTTTTCATCCCAAATCCAAACTATATTTTTTCGTAATATCTTTTGTAATGAACTTCTTAATTCTGTGAGATTTTTAATAAATGCTTCAACATAACTGATATATCCTAAAAGACTGCAAATCTTTTTGATTATTTATTTGTTTAAAATGATTAATTTTTGTTAAAACATGTTCTTGTATTTCAATTGCACCTTTATCTATAATATGTCTTAGAAATTCAATAGTGTTAGTTAAGAACACAACTTTTCTTTTGCTTAATGCTATTCCATATTTCTGAGCTTTTTGACAGGGCAAAATCAAATGTTTTAGGTGCTCGGTGATAATTTGACTAAATATTAAGATGACATTTACGTTTATAAGACAAAAGTTTGATAATTCACTAAAGATAGTATCCATCATTTTTTGAAATATTTGTGGGGCATTTTTTAGTCCAAAGGGCATAATATTCCATTGATAGTCTTCTTCTGTACTAAAGCAGCAAACTCTCTACTATTTAGTTGCTCGAATCCGAATTATAATCTAATTTAGAGAACCATTTGACCGTTTTAATATGATTGATTAATACTTCTTTATTTGGTAAGAAATAACAATCAAATTTAGTATTATCATTAAGCTTTATATAATTAATTACTAATCTCGCTTTTACTCTAATCTGTTCAGCATGATTTCTAACTAGGAAGGCTAGACTATTACTAGCCTCGATTAGTTTAAAGTTTAATAATTCTTGTATTTGGTTTTGAAATTTTTTTTTATCTTTAGAAGTATATTTCATATGACGAACCCTTGTAATAATTGAAGGATTAATTGGATCTATAGAAATTATGCTGAACTGTTAATTACCCCTCTGTTGTTACTCTTACTCCATCTAATGATCGATTTATAGGACTGCCTACTACCTCAAATACAAATGAAGCTAGTACAAGCAAAATACTAGTTCTTATCTTTGATACTTACCCCTGAGTATTAAGCATATTCCTACGTTTAGACCTTATAAAGCAATAACAAAAATTCAAAATATTATACCTGAACCTATAAGTGGACACGGTATTTATATAAACATTGATTTTTGCAAAACTATTAATAAAACAATTGACAAATGGGTAATAGAAAATAACCTCGCCATATATAATTATAATATAAAAGGAAAAGACGCCTATGACTTCCTAAAAAATACACTTACCAGAATTGCAAAAAAAGTACTTTATTAGATTAAAAGATAATCAAAAGCAAGAAATTAGAAATACTTGTTTAGGAGAAAAAATCATGAATACACCTGACAAATAACCGAGTATTTATGGTGACTTTATAAAAAGTGAATTCTTAGGATATAAATTAAATATACTACCGAAGCAGAAAAACAGAAATATCAATCAGATCTTACTAAATAAAAGATAACAGCTCTATGCATTTGCAATATTTCTTACTTAAATCAATGTAGTTGTGATTATCAGAAGTTCTTTCATGATATCTTATCGAATGACAGATTGTTACATCTAGATATGTTTTTTTTATAAATTACCTTAAGCATACAATATTTTATGGAGAAGAATTTGTGAAAGTACATCCGAATGATATAACCCTAGGAAGCCGTGTATAATACGCTCTAGAAAAATTAGCTGTAGAATGCCAACACCTTGACTCAAACAAAACAAACAATATAAACAATCGTTATGTTGTGAAAAATCTGATTTGGTTGCTCAGCAATGAAGTTGTTTCTCTTCTCATAACAGCTGTAATTGCTCTGCAAAAAGTAAAAAAAAAAATTCTTTAAGAAAATACATAAAAAAAACACTTTAATTCTAATAAAGAATTTTCAAAAAAGAGAATAATAACAATACAAATACTAAAAAAACACAAATTAATAAATGTTGGATCTGTAAACAAGGACACTATGCAAACAAACGTCCTCAAAGAACTAAGGTAAATCATGTAAGATCTGTATCAGTCATAAATGAAAAGGATTTAGAACCCATCTTCAAACTTACTAATATAGATAGTGATGAAGAGCTATATGAATTATCAGATACTGAAGCAAACTTAATAAATATAAGTTATTTAGATAATGAAATAAAACAATACTTATATTCTGATTAATGGAAGAAAACTCTGAATCAGATATAATTAATGATAATTCTATTGAATATGAAAGACATTACATTATCTGAAGAAACTTACAACAAAATAAGAAGAAGAAAATTATCCCTGAGAACAAAAGACTGTTTTGATATATCTATTTTCATTTGGAAAAGAAACATACATTATAATATTTGTTAGGGTGATCATCTCATTGATTTAACAGATACAAAAAGAACCTGAATACCTTTGTATAACCAACAAATAAAAAGACAAGATTTAGAACGAATGAAAAAGCCTGAAAAATATAAACATATATTCTTTGGAGGGATTCAAATTTTAATTAAATCATACTTTCGTAAAGGGATTGATAGTCCTATAACTATCTGGATATAGGATGATAAAATTATACATTCTAAAAAAAATGTTTTGTTAATGTTATTAAACTCTATTGTTTAATTTACATCTTAACTATGCAGTTAATATCAATGATCGACATTTAGATAATTCTCTCACACTAAGAAACACATTTGATAGAGTAAAATTAAGAGAAGACAGTGTTGCTTACATCATTACTTATTGAACCACACACACATACAATAATCAACACAATACTGTTGCGTTTAAATTGCACACTAACCCAATTCACTTAGATCCTCTCTTTTCTCATGTAGGTCAAACTATTCAACCCGAAGAAATTAATGAATTAGAAATAACAGCACCCTCATCGAACCTTCTACTTTATTTTGATGATGGTCAAAATTATGGAAATCAAAAACATCCAAAACTTAATTTCATAGAAAATAATAATTCTCTTTCCATACAACCAAGACGATCTCACGATACGAGCACTAGTCGATCTATTTTTCTTAAACCATCTCCAAGTATAAGAGAATACAATAATAATTAATTATTAATAACGGGTTATTATTTCTCTCCAGAAAGAAAATATAATATCTTATTAGATACTGGATCTTATCGATCACATATAGATTAAAATCTAGTACCCATAAAGTTACAAATACTAAAAGATACTCCGTACATCTACCAAGATTATCTTGGACAAAATCACTCCTACACTCATGAAACTAATATACTTACTCGATTTTGGGATACAAATAATCAACGAATTGATTTCCAACATTTATTTTTAACCGATGACAAATATTCAAATCATATATTAATAGGAATCTATTTTCTCCAACAATATACTATAATATTTACACATAAAACTGTCAATATAAATAATTATACTTTACCACGGAATGCGCTTTCATAGTTATATTATCGTTGAATTATATATCCCTACATACGAACTGATTCCAATACATGCTTTATTTGATACAGGTAGCGACATCACTGTATGTAAAAAATTTATGATTCCACAACATATACCAATTCTTTCCAAAGAATTATTAGTCGAAACATTTAATGGTCTTTGTACTATAATTCTTTGTAATTCAATTGGCCCTAATTAAAATACATAGATTATGGTGTAGCTCCGACAATGTGATTTAATTCCTGAAAATAATTTCTTTGAAATCTTCTTATCATTTACTCAATCTAAAAACGAAATTACTTTGGTCAACCCCAATAATTATCCACTCAAATGCCCACTAATTAAAACATCTCAGATTCATTCCACCACACCAATTTCCACAGCCAATGTGGTGATTATCCTCTTGACCAAAACATGAAAATTGCTTTCTCTCATCTATTCATTCTACACTTAAGCGTATATAATGCACTTTCTCTTGAAAATTTTAAACTTACTAAACTTTGATCTTTCGCATCTTCTCTATTTAATAACTCATGTTCGAAAATCCTCTACAATTCTGGACTCAAGATGAGCCAGTTGCTACTATAGATCCAATTAATCCTTCAAATATTATAAGGGTTCATCTCATGAAATATACTTCTGAAGATAAAAAAGAATTTCGAAACCAAATACAAGAATATTAAACTTTAAATTAATCGAGGCTAGTACTAGTCCACACAGTTGTCTAGCCTTATTAGAAATCATACTGAGCAGATTAGAGGAAGAATGAGATTAGTAATTAATTATACGAAATTTAACTTGAGATTTAATTCTACCTATATCAGAATTCTCAAATAATAGCATTATTTCGAGGACAACTAATGGTCCAATAAATCGCTTTTGAAGCAGTATATAGGTATAATTCTAGAAAGCCTATTGATTAAATTAGCATATTGGTTCATGCTTTTATTTGATTCAGCATATACATTGATTTTTATAGTCTTCATGAAGCTATATAAAAACAATTGGAATTACAAAATACAAAGTATGATGAGCAAAGAAACAAAAATAAAGCTTTTAAAAAATATAAAAAAAAAATTCTACGTGTATTTGTGTAAGGCTACATCCTTGTATGGAGGGTTGAGAGGCCTGATTCCATACTCAAATATATTGTGAATACTTGGTAGTTAGTTCTTTTTGGAGAATGCTGAAAGATTGTGCATGGGTGCGTTGGAGATCTTTGTTAGAGAATGTGGAATATTGCAGTTAGTGTTTTGGAGTGTTCTTTGTTTGTACTCCTTTCTTTCCTGAGGATCAGGTCTACTGGCGCTCCATAGTTTGCATATACATTTATATTAAATGATCAACAAACAGTTTGGGGATAATTACAACGCTCCTTACGTCTTGCTGATTATAGTATTGCTAGTTGAAGTACATTCACTTGCTAGTTTATTTGTTCTATCTATGCCTCTTGCCACATTTCTTATTTTTATGATTTGTTTAATTGGGTGCCTTGTAGTTGGTATTACTGGGAGATTCTGGTGTTGGTAAAAGCTGCATTGTTCTACGCTTTGTTCGAGGACAATTTGACCCTACATCCAAGGTATTCATTCAAAATCTTCAAGTTGATATAACACATCGAATATTGACATCTAGGATAAGTTGCGGTTAAGTGTTTTTTTTTTTTTTGGATAAAAAGCAGCCAGCTTCTCCATGTATTATCCCCACTTGTTTTTACCGGTTTCATATTAGAGGTTTTACTTCAGCTTTGTGCAGCACTTAATTCTTATGGGTTACAGGTGACTGTTGGTGCATCATTCTTATCGCAAACCATTGCATTACAAGATTCCACAACAGTTAAATTTGAAATATGGGACACCGCTGGGCAGGAGAGGTATGCTGTCATTTAATGATACATTCGTGGGCGCCTTTTTTTCATTTTCTGTGATATTCTTATTGATTACTGTAATAACATATTATTGTTTGTGAATGCGCATGCTACTTTAGTTGATAAATATTGGCCTGTGTTAACTAAAATAAATGTTATCTTGATTCATGTGATGTAATTATGCATGTTTTTGGTGTGTTTGGCGTAAACTATTTTGTATAATGGTGATTCATTTTGAGCATTTTTTAGACCTGAATGTTTTTTGATCAAGTTGCTATTTTCTGCAAATCCATTTTGCAGGTATGCTGCATTGGCTCCGCTTTACTATCGAGGTGCAGCAGTTGCAGTTGTTGTGTATGACATAACAAGTCCTGATTCATTTCTTAAAGCGCAATACTGGGTTAAGGTACTAAAGACCATTCATTTGGTGCTCAGAATCCAATCTGAATTCCTGTTTTTCGGATTATGCTGTTCTGGGCATTGTTACCTTGCGGTGACTATGTTTTTCTTTCAAGGATTAGACTCCAAATTTTTAAATTATGTCACAGGTATTTTGTCATTTCGGTTGAAAATGATGTGCATGCATCATTTTCATCATTTAGGTTTGACACAAATTATTAATGTGATTCTTAAAGACTTGACACTTGACATTATTGCCCTAATATTTAAAATTGCAAGCAAAACTAGCCTACCCCAACCAAAAAAAGAAGAAAAAAAACCATAATCAGTTCGCTTTAATATATGCCTTTTTTTTGTTAGTGGCATTAGTTCTAATCGGTGAGACATTTGTTGAAATAAGTGAGAAGTTAGAGTGATGGAAATATTTAAAAATGGGCTTGGAATTGATAGCTCATAGATTGAGTATATGATATGTAATTTAATAGATGTGATATCTATTGCCATCGATCAATATTATTAGAAGATAAAATAATATTTGGTGTCATAGGTTTATTATGTAATAAAATAAGAGCTTATTATGATATAAATTCCAGAGTTAAGCTGAGTGGTTAAATTAGAGAAAGCTATCATTAGTAACATGATAAGAGAATATCATGGATACTTAAATTTTATATGAAAGTGCATTTAGATTGAAAATACTGTTAGAACTTGAGTGTTAGGTAGTAACAAGTTATTGGAAACTAAGTTGAACAAGAAAAAAGTAGGAAAGGTAAAATAGAACTTTCACAAACTTTGAAGTATATATTAAAGAACAATTATATTATAGGAATTATTTAGGGGTGTAAACGAGCCAAACACGAGCAAGCCCATGCTCAGCTTGAGTTCAGCCGTTTATATTTCAAGCTCAAAAAGTATGTTCATGTTTGGCCTATTTGCTTAGCGAGCTGATCATGAATTTGAACACCAGTTGTTTATGAACAAAGAGTCATTTTAACAACCCTAATTGCATAGTCATAAGATGTTCAGGGTTTGAGCATGATTTAAAAATTATTGTTTATATTAAAATATCATTTGAATCTAATTTAATAATTTTTATACTACTTTATTAATTAATACATTTAATTGATTATAAATCTTTTGTAGCCTTGTAGTCAATTATATTTTTTAAAAAAACTACTCATTAATTAGACTCCAAATTTTTAAATTATGTCACAGGTATTTTGTCATTTCGGTTGAAAATGATGTGCATGCATCATTTTCATCATTTAGGTTTGACACAAATTATTAATGTGATTCTTAAAGACTTGACACTTGACATTATTGCCCTAATATTTAAAATTGCAAGCAAAACTAGCTTACCCCAACCAAAAAAAGAAAAAAAAAACCATAATCACTTCGCTTTAATATATGCCTTTTTTTGTTAGTGGCATTAGTTCTAATCGGTGAGACATTTGTTGAAATAAGTGAGAAGTTAGAGTGATGGAAATATTTAAAAATGGGCTTGGAATTGATAGCTCATAGAGTGAGCATATGATATGTAATTTAATAGATGTGATATCTATTGCCATCGATCAATATTATTAGAAGATAAAATAATATTTGGTGTCATAGGTTTATTATGTAATAAAATAAGAGCTTATTATGATATAAATTCCAGAGTTAAGCTGAGTGGTTAAATTAGAGAAAGCTATCATTAGTAACATGATAAGAGAATATCATGGATACTTAAATTTTATATGAAAGTGCATTTAGATTGAAAATACTGTTAGAACTTGAGTGTTAGGTAGTAACAAGTTATTGGAAACTAAGTTGAACAAGAAAAAAGTAGGAAAGGTAAAATAGAACTTTCACAAACTTTGAAGTATATATTAAAGAACAATTATATTATAGGAATTATTTAGGGGTGTAAACGAGCCAAACACGAGCAAGCCCATGCTCAGCTTGAGTTCAGCCGTTTATATTTCAAGCTCAAAAAGTATGTTCATGTTTGGCCTAGTTGCTTAGCGAGCTGATCATGAACTGTTCACGAACAAAGAGTCATTTTAACAACCCTAATCACGATTTTTTTAAAATACTACTTAATATATATATATAAACTTGATGAGTAGTATTTCGAGCCAAAACGAGTCAAACACGAGCTGTTCGTGAACAACGAGCCGTTTTGATAGCCCTAGAATTATTAGAGTGAAATATATTAAGGATAAAGTAATTAGAATTAGGATGAAAGGTTCAAAAATATATAACAAATGATAGACAATGCTTCCATTAGACGGTAGATAGAAGTGATGTTGAGGATTAACTGGAAAAGGGGAAAGATATTAGATAGCATGGATAGATTCACAATAATTTGCAAATAATACTTTTAATATCTCTTAGCTCCCAACATGAACAAACCAAATTTGAAGATTCATAAAGACGATCCCAAATTGCTGGGATATGGCTAATGGTGATGATTATGATTATAACAGCTAGACCAATTAGTTTTTAAATGGCTAATTCTAGATGTGCAAATTGATTAATTGTAAGACTTTATGGAGAGAGGATATCCAATCACAAGCAAACAGTAGTAATTGCATACTTTTGGCTCAATTTTTCTTTATTTATGCATATGTGGCAAGCCAGTATCTGCTTTAAATCATTTTTTTTATTATTTTAATGTGCCGGGGTTTTTTTTCTTGATGCGATTGTAATTAGTAAAGCTATGGTTGTAGACTCTTTGAAACAAACTAATTTCTTGCATTGCCGTAGTAGACCACATATTAGTAAACAAAATCAACTAGAAAGATAGAAAGCCTTTTTAATTTTCCTCTAAACATTACGTGATCTTTTCTTTCTTGGGAATATACACTTCTCTTCATTAAAATGAATGCTATTCATGTGTGCATCAATTATTGTGTATGGTTATTATTATTTATATCAAGAAGTTAATGACAAAAAAATTGAGCATTTTATTCCAATATTGTGTAGTATTTATACATTCTTTGGAGGGCTTCTAATAAGAATATATAATATGGATAATTTTTCAACTTTAGTGAATCCACATATTAATGAGTAACCAGTGAGGATCACATGAATTAGTGAGACAGAAAAAAGAGTGAAAGTCTTAGTGAGTGAAGTTCTCAGTTGATAGAAATTATGTAGGCATTTCATACTCTCCCTCAAGAGAATGAGATGTCATCTATTTCACATTTGCTTAATAATTTCTGGAAGACAAGCCTTGATAATTCTTTGGTGAGAATCTCAACAAATTCACCATTTTTATGAATGTTGTATGGAGTAGATCTGTGCCAAAATTTTCTTTTATAAAGAATTGTCAACTTCAATGTTTTTGGTATGTTCATGTAACATAAATTTGTGTAATATTGATGGCTGACTTATTATCACTTTTGAGCCTTATAAAATCTTTCCATGTAGCTCTCAATAACAGACTTATAGCATTTTCCACTACCCTCTGTAATATATAACCATTTGGCTTATACCTTTCTTGAAACATTCCATTTTTCTCATTGTGTTTACTTATATCAAGCAACAAAACATACAATTTAATTTTTACCTTTCTATTTTTCATCTGAATTAAACTATGCTGCCTCACTATTTTTCCCTTTCTTCCCTATATGGAGTTTGTCGGCTCCTGCTCAATGAAGCAATAAAGCTTTCATGGTATCAGAGACATCATGTGCTCTCCTAAATCCCTCTCCCTAATCCCCTTCTCTTCCTTAAAATTCGCTTCTCTCCCTACCCCAACAATGTCAGCATCTTCCTCCTACACAAACCAAGAAACTTCTTCAACCCTACCAGCAATGACTGAAGCACCTATCCCTAACTTCCTCAAATTTCTAATAACTAATGTCAAGTCTGTTGCCCATGTTTAGCTTGCAGAAGCCAACTATCCCACTTGGAGAACTCAAATATTCAAGCTTTTTAAGGCAAATGGATTTGCAAGCTTCTTAGACGGCTGATCAGTTTGCCCAACAAACCTCTAATATTTTTGTTGGAAACTCATTGATCAATACTTATCCCGCTATCTCCTCCACTATTTCCCCTACCATCTTACTGTACATCCTAAACTTAGAAATCACCACCGAAATCTGGCAAATTTTCCAAAGCCGGCTCCAATCCACCAATCGCTCCTGGGTCATCCAACTCCAAAACAAGCTCCATCACATTTCCATGAAAGACCAATCTATGTCCCAATACCTTCATCTCAAATCCCTAGTTGCACTTGTTCCGAACCCATCAAACTGGATGATCTATGCTCTCTATTATGTAGCGAAGAAATCTACCTTTTGACCAAACCCGCCAAGGAAAGTAGCGCTACAGCCCATGCAATATATGTACGAGGAAATATCTCCCACAACTGCGGCCGTGGGAAAACATCCCAAAACTATCGTGGGTATAGTAACCGTGGTGGACGATGAATCTTGAATAGTACTCACAACTGCGGCCGTGGGAAAACATCCCAAAACTATCATGGGTATAGTAATCGTGGTGGACGTGAATCTTGAATAGCACTCGTATTTCATGCCAGATTTGCGGCAAATCGGGGCACACAACCTTAACATGTTGATATGGAGCAAACTTCAATACCCATCTGCCAAAACTTAAAACTGGGCTCATCGCATCAACAGATCCAAGCTCAGCCGACTGGATTCTGGACTCCTATGCCATCAGCCATCTCACCTCCAATTATGACCACCTACACACTCCCCAACAATCCCAACGGACTAGGTCGCCATCGGCGATGGTTTGTTCATTCCTATTGTCCACACCGGTCAAGGCATTCTTCTAATCCCTCAACGTAAGCTCTATCTTCCTAAGCTTCTCCACTCACCGTATCTATCACACAATCTCTTCTCCATTTATAAATTAATTTCTGACTACATTTACGACATCTCATTCACTAAATTTAGCTATGCTATCAAGGACCAGAGCAAAAACCAAATCCTCCTCAAGGACCACCAAGGATGGTCTCTATCCCTTTTCCACATTGGCCGCAACATCTTCCTCGTCTCCATCCACCTAAATTTGGCATCGAAGGTTGGGCCACCCTCATCAAATTGTCGCTACTATTATATCTACTACTACAAACATCAAATTTAGTCTTACTACTAAGTTTTCTTGCAATGAATGCAACTCGTCTAGAGTCATCAATTACCAATTCCTCTTTCTAGTTCCACATTTGGGATCCGACCCCTGTTATATTAATACAAGGAAGTTTTCTTGCAATGAATGCAACTCGTCTAGAGTCATCAATTACCAATTCCTCTTTCTAGTTCCACATTTGGGATCCGACCCCTGTTATATTAATACAAGGCCACAAATATCATCTCTTGTTCATGATTATTCTCGCTTCACTTGGATATTTTCCATGTTCACCAAATCAGAAACTACCAACAAAATGATCTACACTCAATTTAACATTACTATAAAAATTCTACGCTCCCCACAAACTTGCACCATTCACCTTAACCTTGTATTTACATTGGTTACTCCCCTTCCCACAACGGCTGCTACTGTTACAACTCTCAAACAGACCATACCATTATCTCTCTGCACAGTGTCTTGAATGAACACAATTTCCCTTATAATTCTTCATCAATATCACCAATACAACCTACTACATATACAACGCTAATCTTTCTTATACCGACTAACCTACCACCACCTATCTTAACACCACCTACACCATTCAACACAACAACACTTCCCCTTATCACACCCAAACCATCCCAACCAGCAAACATCCCACATCTCACACTTCAACCTATTAAACACTCTATGACAACAAGATCACAAACCGGCTCCCTCAAACAGAAATTTCCTCTCAATCCTCAAACATCCATCACTCCTACCATTGACCCCACATGCTAAAAACAAGCTGTTAAAACTCCACGTTGGCGCTAAGCAATGTCCTAGGAATTTGAAGCTCTACAAAAGCAAGGAACATGGATCCTAGTGGAGCCACCACCTAATAAAAATATCATTGGTTGCAAATGGACCTAGCACACCAAATACACTCCTACTAGAATCGTAGACAAATACAAGGCACGCCTTGTTGCATAAGGCTTCAAACAACTACCGGGCACACAATATAAGGAAACATTCAGCCCTTTTGCCAAACTACCTACAATTCAAATCCTTCTATCAACCGCACTCCAACAAAAGTGACAAATTCAACAATGTCTCCAATGCCTTTCTCCATGGCTCCTTAGATGAAACCATCTACATGCACCACCCTCTTGGGTTTCAAGACACTCAACATCCAACCAAGGTATGTTTACTCAAAATGGCTCTCTATGGCCTTAAGTGGGCACCACGACAGTGGTACCACACACCACCTACAAAACAAAGGATTCTGACTTAGCACCTCCGATCTTTCTCTACTTATATAACATCACAATCAAATTACCATATACTTCCTCGTGTATGTAGATGACATCCTCATCATGGGAAACTACCCTCAAGGCATTGCAATCCTCATCCACACCCTCCAATTAAAATTCCAACTCAAGGAGCTGCGTTTGATCAATACCTTGTCATTCACATAAATTGAACACCCAAAGGTTACCACTTAACCCAAACCTCATACGTTCATTCCCTCCTTCACCAACTTGGCCTATCCATATGCAAACCAGTCCATGACAAAAACTCTATTCAAGAGTTTCCAAATATCATTCAATATCGACAACTCGCCGGTTCACTTCAATTCCTTGCAATTACTAGACCATACATAGCCTTTGTCATCAACCATATTTGTCAACATATGCAGAGCCCTCTCCTTTACCACTTGCAACTCATCAAGCATCTCCTACATTACCTCAAAGATACCATCATATTTGTCTCCCAATAAGCGAAAGCCCACTTCCACTCCACACCTACTCTAAATCGAAGTGGGCCGACGACTCACAAGTCCGACGATCGGCTACCGGATTCTGCACATTCCTTGGCACCAACCTTTTCTCATGGACAATACAGAAGCAAAAAACGGTAGCCTCCACAGAAGCCGAGTATTAAGTTCTTGTTGTTGCCACCACTGACGTAATCTGGTTTCGACGACTTCAGAAATTCAACATCCCGACTACAACTGCAACACCAATTCAATGTGATAACATATCAGCAATCACCATCTCTCACAATCCCATCTTCTATCGTGCAATGGAATAGACTACCACTTCATCCATGATCATATTCTATCGAGCGATATTCAAATATTTAACATCAGTTCAACCGATCAAGTGACCGACATATTCACAAAGTTTCATACAGCTGCCCAATTCCAACGTCTATGACACAAGTTTACCATCACCCTACCAAATGCCAAGCTTGTGGGGGGATAACAACCTTACAACACTCTCCACTACCCTCTGTAATTAATAAACGTTTGGTAACAACTTGTACCTTTCTAGAAACATTCCATTTTTCTCATTATATTTACTTATATCAGACAAAAATCATACAATGTAATTTTCGCCTTTATATTTTTCATCTAAAAGCTTTCACTCAAATCTTTTAAAACTTGGCTTCTACATTAGATCTTGCTATTATTTTTTTTACTTGTCCAAGTTTTGAGGTTGCCTTCGAAGAATATATATTATATTTTGAAGTTGACAAATTATCAACTTTAGAACCAACATAATCTGCATCTGGGTATGCTTCAAAAGTCAAATCGTTTCCTTTATTGAATATAATTTCTTTGCTCTAGGTTCCCTTCAAACATTATAAAATTCTACATATTATCCTATGGTTTGATTCTTTAGGAATATGTATGAATTAACTCTCCACACAAACAAAATAGGCAATGTTGAGTGTCGAATGTAATAAGTAGATAAATCTTCTCCCCAGTCTCTAATAAAAGATTCTCTTTTTTTTTTGAACTGTCATTTTTTTTT